>NC_142944.1:21341272-21511272 GCF_046866305.1 Octopus bimaculoides | reverse complement strand
AAGTGAATATACAGAGAGAGGGAGAGAGAGAGAGAGAGAGAGAGAGAGAGAGAGAGAGAGAGTGAGAGAGAGAGAGAGAGAGAGAGAGAGACAGACAGACAGAGAGACAGAGGGACAGAGAAAGAAAGATAGAAAGAGAGAGAGTGAGAGAGAAAGAGAGAGAGATAGTGACAGATACATAGATGGAGAGAGAGAGGGAAGGAAAGAAAGAGAAGGAGAGAGACAGACAGACAGGCGAGGGCACACAGACATTGGCCCAGACAATATATACATGCTGACACATATACATGCTGTTACATACTGACACACCTATTTAAGCATAGACACGCACGTACGCGCGCGCGCGCACACACACACACATTAAACAAAAGCGCAGGGATACAGAGATAGTCAGACACGCGCGCCGCACACCTAACGTTCACACTTGCGCACACGTATACATACACAGAGATATACAACCACGAGCGCGCGAGCAACCGCAGACATACATTTGCATACACACACACAAACACACACACACACACACACACACACACACACATATATATATATATAAACATACATACACACACACATGCACACATGCGCATAAGCATATAAACACGATTATAGGTCACAGACAGATAGACTTAAGTATATGTGAATATATATATATATACATATATATATACACACATGCGCACTTACATATAGACATGCAGACATGCAGACATAGATACACGAGTACATATACTAACCGCACCTATATAAGCAGGCACATGCTGTAAGGCACATATGGTCACACGCGTCACACACATACACAAGTACGCACACATACTCACACAAGCGTTGATATATATATACATATAACGCAGAAGCATTGATAAATACATACATACATACATACATACATACATACATACATACATACAATTAGATACATTTTGTACATGCATACATACATGTACCATGCATATGTGTATGTATATACTGCTTGCATACACAGACATACGCACATACCTTAGTACTAACATACATACATGCAGGATACATTCATATATGTACACATACATACATACCATACCATACACTGAAACATACATGTATACATATATACATGCATACATACATATATACACAAACATACATTCACACATGCACACATACATACATACGTGCAAACATACATGCATACACATATACATACAAATGTACTATATATACAAACGAACCGACGTACATATATACATAATAACATAGGTACATACATATATACATACATACAAACGTACATACATACACATAAATGTACGTACATATATACATACATACAAACGTACATACATATGTACATACCTGCATACATAGGTACGTACATACAAACATACAAACGTACAGATATACACATACATACATAAATACATACAAATGTACGTACATAGAAACGTACGTACGTACATAGATGCATACATACATACATACATGCGTTCATATATACACACACAAATGTACGTACATTCATATACATAAAAACATACGTCCATACATGCATGCATGCAAACGTACATACAATCAGGCGTACATACATACATACATACATACATACATGCATGCATGTATGCATGTATAGATTTGGTTATACAAACAGGAAAATACAACCCAAAACATGACTATACGTACATGCACACATACATGCATTCACACACACACATATCCCTAGATAAACTCAGTCAGTAGCACAATAAAAACACACACACATACTAATACACACACACACACACACACACACGACGCCTGCGCGCGCACGCTCCTGCGAGCCTCGCTTCCTCCCTCCTCATCGCCACACACATATTTCACTTCAAGTTGACCTGTAACAATTGTTTACATAGAAACTAACTTGGAAGTAAACGTCAAACGAAGAAAATATCTGCCACTCTGTATCTTCTACAGACTTTTGTTGGGGGATGAGGCGTTGTGGTGTGGGGGGTGAGGAGAGGGGAATCACAGCACAACCCAGCCTGGCTATCTTCTTATCAATACACATATACGCATTTATTCATACATACATACATATACACTATATACATACAGACACACACGCGCACACGTGTATCGTATATATATATATATATATATATATATATATATATATATATATATATATATATATATATATATATATATATATATATATATATATATATATATATATATATATATCTTTATATATATATATATATATATATATATATATATATATATATATATATATATATATACATACATACATACATACATACATACATACATACATAGGTTTCGTGATACAGACAGGGAATCAGACCTCAAAACACGAATATTATGCATATGTGAGTATGTATGTGTGTGTGTTTGTGTACGTGTGTGTGTGTTGTGTATGTATATATATATGTATATATATATTATATACACACAACAGGGATATATATATATATATATATATATATATATATCAAAAATTTAAATAAGAGTTTTGACGCTAATATCCATTTATATTAAAGTTTATTACCTATGTCAACATTTCTGTATACGGTCAAAATTCAACTCTCAATTCAAGTTAAATAAGTAAATTACCTTACACATCCTCAGGGTAAAAAGTAAAAAGTAAACACCAAAAAATTTATATTCTCTAAGTCTTATTCATATTCAAATTCCTCCTTAAATAAAAGTCCGTCTAAGGGAGAAAGCCTCATAAAATAATAATAATTATAAACAATCAAGTATTACAAATTATTTATTCCTTGTAATAAATTCTAAACTAATGGAAATCTGTATTATATTATCTCTAGAAAAGTATGTCAAAGAAAATGGCTACATCTGAAAGCATTGTATGTGACAAATTTGTAAACGAATATCGAATCATTATAATACGTTTAGAGAGAGAAGTAAAATAGCGAGTACTAGTCTTAGTAAATTCAGTGAGGAACTGACGGAACAAAAAATGCAATATTCGCTAGAATGGTCAATTATTGGAGAATCTTTCCCTTATGACAAAGGTAAGAGATATTGCTCGCTGTGTAATCTAGAATTATTTTATATATTATTCTCTAAGGGTAAGTTAATAAATAAACTCACATACCATGCTTTCAGATGTAGTATATATGTATGGATATGTATATATATATATCAGATGTATATATGTATGGATATGTATATATATATATACATATATATATATATATATATATATATATGTATGCATACGCATGTACGTGTGTGTACGTATGTATATATATATATATATATATATATATATATATATATATATATATTCTTTTATATGTTTCAGGTTTGAGGCTGTGGCCATGCTGGAGCACCGCCAGAATAATCACCTTTTAAATGACCATTTCTATGGGGTTGGGTTTTGGTGAAGGAGGACGTTCGATACCGCTGCCCTCTTTTGAGTTTCCTGCCTTGATATTGGTTCATCTGAGATCTTGGATAGTAAGAGATCAAGCTGTTTTTTGAAAACATCTCCTCCCACTCCATGGAAATCCCTCAGATGCTTTGGCAAGGAGTTAAATAGCTGTGGGCCCTTGAATCACAAGCTATTGCAGTACATGGTCCTCGCCTTAGATGAGACAACTGCGACTTTTGGAACAGTGCAGTGACGTCCATTTCGAGGTCTAGTATATCTCTCAATTACAAAGTTTGGTGCCAGCGCCTCCAGTATCTTCTACACATATATCACTCCATACCTCTCCCGTCTTCGCTCCAGGGAGTAGAGTCGTAGCTCTTTCAGTCTCTCCCAGTAGCTCAGATGTTCCATTGATGCAGTCTTCCTCGTGCAGTATCGCTGAACCGCCTCAAGTTCTGCTATTAATCTTAGTGTAAGGTAAGTTGAGAGCACAGTTGAGAGTAATAGTGCAGACGGCTGAGGACAAATGTCCTCCATAGGACCAGCATAGATTCTTGGTCCTTTCTTCTAAAGGTTCTCAGACTCCATCCGGTCATTCGTCTGCCACTATCTTGGTGACATGCATGTGAAACGAGGCATCATTGCTCATATCAATCTCAAGATCACGCACTGTATGCGACTCTAGGATTGCCGCTCCTTTTGGTCCAAAGTATCGTAGTTGTGACTTCTGAGCACCACTTAGCTGGTAGCAGAGGGCTTGGAATTTACCTGCAGTAACTTGCATACTGTTGTCCTCAGCTCATTTATATATGGTATCTAAGGCTTTCTGTAGAAGATTAGCATCAGAAGGCTCCTTGATAACTTGTACTACTTTTGTGTCGTCGGCATAAATAGTAAGTGGCTATCTGTGTAACTGATGGTATGTCTGAAAGACCCACCATGAACAGTAGTGGCCCCAATACAGTTCCCTGTGGCACTCCACTTTCTATTAACGTCTCCGTGGAGAGGACTCCGTTGGCTGATACTACCTGGCTTCTATCTTTTAAGAAGTCATGCAACCACTCACCGATTTTCCCAGTTATGCCGAGTCTCCGTAGTTTGTGATATATCATCCCATGATGAACCTTATCAAAGGCCTTTGCAAAGTCAAGATGTATCACATCTACATTTGAGCGATTCATTAATTGTTTCAACATCCAGTCAAAATGTTGCAACAGCTATATATATATATATATATATATATATATATATATATATATACAAGGTATGTTATAAGTATTTATAGAATAAATATCCTATAGAAACTCAACAAACTTATTAAAGATGGAGAAGAGAAGATGTTAATTTTTTTTTTTTTTTATTTAATCTATGCATACGATCATTTGAAACAGCAATATTAACGTGTAAATAACATGGCAAGAAAAAAATTTGAAATTAATTTAATTATAATTAAATTAATTACATATTACTGTTCTCTTCATGTTAATATTACTGTTTGAAACGATCGTGTGCATGGATTAAATACTTTTAAAATTTTTAACATCTTCTCTTCTCCATCTTTAATAGTTTGCTGATTTTCTATAGGATATTTGTTGTATAGATTCTCGTAACACACCTTATACTTGTAGCATTTTCATATTCGAAAAATTCTTACAACAGTAAGCTACCAATTTAATATGAAGAATCTTTATGAGAAATCGACCTTTGGAACCCTCCAAAGTAAAGGATGAAATAAAACTCAAACTTTTCTCATATGTGTGTGTGTGTGTGTGTGTGTGTGTGTGTGTGTGTGTGTGTGTGTGTGTGTGTGTGTGTGTGTATGTGTGTGTGCGTGTGTGTGTGTGCGTGCGTGCGTGCGTACGTGCGTGCATGCATGCATGTATGTATGTATGTATGTATGTATGTATGTATGTATGTATGTATGTATGTGTATATTGGGAGTTGATCAGAATGCACTTCAGTGAGGCTTTGAGTGTCCTTGAAGCGCTTTTTCTGCCCACCCTGTGTGCGCTTGCCTTCCGCCAATTCGCAGTAAAACAATCTTTTGGATAGTCATGTGTCAAGGTGGCTGCCCATCTGACATGCACCCTCCTCAGCAGCGCGTAAATTCTTGGCAGATCAGCTCGAGAAAGGACCTCCGTGTCTGAGACCTTATCTTGCCAAGTGATTTTCAACAGCTTTCTCAGACAGCTCATGTGGAAACAGTTTAGCCGCTTACCGTGACGGTCGTATACCGTTCAAGTCTTGCGGGAATACAGTTGTGTAGGTAGTACAACTGCTTGGTTCACCTTCAACTTGGTAGCCAACCTAATACCTCTCTTCTCTCACATTGATTCAAGTAGCCGCCCAAATGCTGAGCTTCCCTTTGCGATGCATATACCGACTTCAGAGTCAATGTTCACAAATCAGTGTGCTGCCAAGGGTACATGAACTTCAGGGTTTTCCCTTCGACTGATAGTAGGTTCCACATACGGCTTTTGTGGGAAAAGTTGGTTCATGACCTTTCTTTTTTGAGTAGTCTCCGCAGGTTGAAAAGTCTGCCATCAGCACTGAATCTAACCTTGACGCTGGTTTCATCGATGTTGTGAAAAGTATCCGTCAGCATGGCTGAGAATATCATGCTGAGCAGCGCAGGTACGACTACACAGCCCTGCTTGATTTCGTTAGTGACTGTGAATGCAACGGAAAAATCTCCATTGTCCAGCACCCGAGCGAGTGTGCCGTCATGAAACTGGCGCACTATGCTGATGAATTTGTCTGGGCAGCCGAACTTCCCTATGATCTTACAAAGCACCTCGCGACTGACGGTGTCAAAGGCCTTGGTTAAGTCTACAAACATCATGTATAGGTCACTTTTTTGTTTCTGATACTCCTCCTTGAGTCGGCGTTCTGCATTTCGACTGTCCAACGGCCTTCTCTGAAGCCACCCTGACTCTCTAGTCAATGCCCGCCTTTTCATGTGCTGTGTGAGACGGTTAAGGAGGACTCTTGTGAGCATCTTGCCAGCAATGTCAAGAAGAGAAATGCTTCGGTAGTTGTCACAGGACTGCCTGCTTCTTTTTCACTTGAAGATTTGGATTGAATTTCTGAGGAACAATTTCCTGTTGCTACATGGTCTGAAAGAGGTTGGTGAGTTTTTGTGCCAAGACTTGCTACCCGCCGCAACCACCACCACTACCACCACCACAACCATCACTGCCTTGTATATTTCAGATGAGATGGAGTCAGAACTTGGTTGCTTGCCATTTGAGAGAAGTGAAGTTTAATTGCTTTCTGGACTTATGCTTCTTATTTCTTTATTGCCCACAAGGGGCTAAACATAGAAGGGACAAACAAGGACAGACAAACGGATTAAGTCGATTACATCGACCCCAGTGCGTAACTGGTACTTAATTTGTCGACACCGAAAGGATGAAAGGCAAAGTCGACCTCGGCGGAATTTGAAATCAGAACGTAGCGGCAGACGAAATACCGCTAAGCATTTCGCCCGGCGTGCTAACGATTCTGCCAACTTGCCGCCTCTGCGTTTGTTGAAGTCTCTGTCAGAGAGTTGTTGATGTCAACTTGGAGCATGCGAGCAATAGCCTCATCGTTGATAGATGTCTGTTCAGGACTTTGTTGAAGTGCTCTGCCCATCTTTTCAAATAGTGTTTTTGTCAATGTGGAAAGTGATCCTGCCAGCAATTAAGCAGCAGTGGTGCTCCGGAGGAGTGCGGCCCGTAGACTACTTTCAGAGGATCGTAGAAATGCTTGAAGTTGTTGCTGTCAGCATACTTTTGTATCTTATCCGCCTTGTTGCTGAGCGAGGAATCCTTCACCCCTTTGAGTTTTACCTGAACCTTGCTTTTGATAGCGTTTTAGTCTGCTTTTTATGGAAGCCGATGTGTTGTCCTGCTGAAAGACTCTATAGGATTTTATGCTTTTCATCGAACAGCTTCTGAATTTCCTCATCGTTGTCGTCAAACCAGCTTTGGTGTCTACGCGTGTTCTCGCTCAGATGTGTGAGTGCAATGTTGTACACCGCGTCTCTGAACACCATCTGGTCCTCATCTACTGCCTTTGTATTCATGTCGCGTTGGCTGAACTTGCTACTCGAGTCTTCACTGAAGTCCTTTTCCACATTGTGTCGTTCCGATTTGTTGATGTTTAGTCGCTTGTTTACCGGCTTCGGTGGTCGTCGCCTGGGCTGGATAAGCATGTCGAGTTTTGCGATGATGATCCTGTGATCTGTCCAGCATTCTGCGCCACACATAGCCTTTGTCACTCTAACATCCCACCTGTCTAATCTCCTGACTATGACATAGTCTATTAGATGCCAATGCTTGCTGCGTGTGCATCCAAAACGCCCTTTTGTTGTTGGGCAGGTGAAACGCTGTGTTGGTGATCCGTAGGTCATGCATTGCACAGGTCTTCAGCAGTAGATGACCATTGCTGTTGTTCTTGCCAACTCCGTTTCTCCCAATGACGCCTTCCCATGTCTTGTTGTCAGCACCAGCTCTGGGTTTGAAGTCGTTGAGATCGACAGTTACTATGAGGGCTTCCACGCCTGTATAACCCATGCCAACATAGAAAACGGACGTTAAATGGCGGTGATGATAGCGCGCGCGCGCACACACACACAAACACACTCACAGTCTTATTTAGAGTGTTTGTGTACATTCAGATACGGAAAGACAAGCAGCGCAAGTTGTCTCAGGAGAAGGATTCTCCCTATTAATAATATGGGCGTAAACACAGCACAAGGCTATGCTTGACGTCCCCAGACTGTAGGTCATGTGTTTCTGCATTGTTACGTTTCATCAGTACCGTATACCGAGCCGTCATACATGCTCACTAACAGCTGGTCGCACTTATATCAGAATATTAAATGGCAAACTGGAATAATTTATTTAAAGGCACACTAAGCTGCGCTGAATGGAATATAGTTATGTACTGTCTTATTCAACATGTTTATGTACACTCGGACATGGAAAGACAATACGCTGCGCATGTTGCCTCGAAAGGAGAAATTTACTTTAGCTTCATAAACATCTTGGCGCAGGAGTTGCTGTGTGGTAAGTAGCTTGCTTACCAACCATATGGTTCCGGGTTCAGTTCCACTGCGTGTCACCCTGGGCAAGTGTCTTCTACTATAGTCTCGGGCCGACCAAAGCCTTGTGAGTGGATTTGGTAGACGGAAACTGAAGGAAGCCCGTCGTATATATGTATATATATATATATATATATATATATATATATATATATATATATATATATATATATATATATATATATATATATATATATATATATATATATATATATATATATGTATGTATGTATGTGTATATGTTTGTGTGTCTGTGTTTGTCCCCCCCACCATCTCTTGACAAACGATGCTGATGTGTTTACGTCCCCGTAACTTAGCGGTTCGGCAAAAAGAGACCGATAGACTAAGTACTAGGTTTACAAAGAATAAGTCCTGGGGTCGATTTTCTCGACTAAAGGCGGTGCTCCAGCATGGCCGCAGTCAGATGATTGAAACAAGTAAAAGAGTATCTACAACACACAGACACAGAGTAGGTCTATTTGGATTAGATAATCCAGGTATTTATTTTGGGAAACACTTCTACAGAGAGCAACCATCTCAAAATTGCAGATGGGGATATCATCTTATGAAACTTTCGTTCCAAATAATCAAATAATGAGATAATCCGAAAATTACATTTCTATCGTAGAATTTAAGTAATTCTTTCTACACTGAGCACAAGGCCTAAAATTTTGCATGTAGATGGCTAGTCGATTACATCAACCTCCAGTGCTCACCTGTACTTATTTAATCGACCCCGAAAGGATGAAAGGCAAAGCCGACCTTAGTGGAGTTTGAACTCAGGACGTAAAGATGGACGAAATGCCGCTGTGCGTTTTCTCCGGCATGCCAAAGATTCTACAATCTCGCCGCCTTAACCGTGGAATATAGATAATGGTTTCAAATTTTGACACAGAGCCAGTTTTTGAGGGAAAGGATTAACTTGATTACATCGACCTCTGAAAAGACAAAGTCGACCGCTGTAGAATTCGAATTTAGAATGTAGAGACGGACAACATACCACTAAGTATTTTGCCTGGCGTGCTAATGATTCTACCTTAATAAAAAGTGAAGACTGGAGTTTGTGATTTTAGCTTTTATTTCATAGTTCACAATTGCTTAAGCAATTCCATGGTGGCTAATTTTGCATTATGTTTATAAAGATGTCCATTGGGAATGATTTAGCTATACATGTTTGCTATGCAGTTTATATCCGCAACCATCTATGGAAATTATTTCAGGTGTGGCGGTGTACTAAGAAGTTTGCTTCCCAAACACATGGTTCTGGGTTCAGTCCCACTGCATTGCACTACGGGGAAGTATCTTTTACTATAGCCTCGAGCCGACCAAAGCCTTGTGAATGAATTTAGTAGATGAAAACTGAATGAAGCCTATCATGTGTGTGTATGTATACACAAAGACACACACATATATACATACGTGTGTGTCTTTGTGTCTGTGTTTGTTCCCCATCAGCGCTTGACAACCGTATTAGTGTGTTTACGTCCCTGTAACTTAGCGGTTAGCGGTTCGGCAAAAAAAAAAAAAAAAAAAAAAAAAAAAAACGAGTACCAGGTTTTAAGAAAAAAGATAAAATAAGATAAATACTGGGTCGATTCGTTCAACTAAAGTACTTCAAGGTGGTGCCCCATCTTGGCTGCAGTTTAATGACTGACACAAGAAAAAGAAGAAGAAAACACTTTTTATGCAAACTATAAAAATAAACAAATGCGCCCTTTTAAAACCGAGCCAGGCTCATGGGCCCGGTTTCTCGGTTTCTATGGTGTATGTGTTCCCCAAGTGGACGGCACGCCAGTCTATCGCAGGATTACTCATTTTTGCCAGCTGAGTGGACTGGAGCCATGTGAAATGAAGTGTTTTGCTCAAAAACACAACACGCGGCTCGGTCCAGGAATCGAAACCACAACCTTGCGATCATGATGCTGACACCCTAACCACTAAGCCACGCGCCTCCACTTATGCAAACTATACGCAGAAACAATCGGTCAGCTTCACTGAAAATACAGGAAGTTAGCAACGGTTTGAATGGGTGGTAGAAAGGCCTGTAATTTTATCAAGAAAATAACAAAAAAGAAAAAAAAAAGAGAGAAAGAAAAACAAAACATTCAGCTCCATTCAACCTTGACTAAAGAATTCTCGAAGTGCTAAGCAGATGTCTTGTGTTAGTCTGCTGTCAATGGCATTGAGCATCGATGTCAAAATATCTTCATACCATTTTAGTGGCGTTTTGTCTATTATATAATAGACTCGATGTCTACATATCAAGAGACAAATCTTTTATTGGGCCCATCGACATACATACATTTCTACATATAGATAGTTAATCCTCACACACACACACACACACACACACACACACACACACACACACACACACACACACACACATGGACTCACACGCTTAAATTTCTGGATACTTGTATGCAGGCGTGACTGCGTTGAAAGAAGTTTGCTTTCCAACCACATGATTCCGGATTCAATCTCACTGCGTGGCACCTTGAGCAAATGTCTTCTATAGTCTCGGGCTGACTTGTGAGTTGATTTGAGGGGTTTTTTTCTGTTTGATTTCACTTTTTGAAATTTTAAAATTAAGTGAGAATTTTCAAATTTGGTATATTGATGAAATTTTTCACGCTGAATATGTTGGCCTAGTGCCATAGGCCATACTCAAAGTGTTTTATATGATTGGAAATATATTTTCAAAGTGTTCATGGTGCCATGATGAAGATATGATCAAAGACTGTGCATTTAAAGAAAGAAGAAAACTTTTCAAATATAAATAAGATGGAAGTATACAAAAATAAACATTATTTTCCATCTTTCTTTTAGTTTCGTTTCATTTTGAAGACATATTTCATTTTCCAAATTTATTTTATGGTTCATATTTTGAATTACATATAAATGGTGGTGGGGAGCACCTAAATTATATATATATAACTTCAAATCTCAGTGTTTGAATATTTCATTTATATATATATATATATATATATATATATATATATATATATATATATATATATTGAACATCGGCACAAAGGAGTATCCGGACGTCCTGAAGAACACTCTGTAACCTTGGATGGACCAGAATTTTGGGCTTGACAATGTGGAGCTTATCCAGGATTCTGCACCATGCCATGGTATTAAAAGCAACACAAGCCTTCCTTGGTAAGAAGGTGCCATTTTTTGTGAGGGCCAATATCTGGCCCAGAAATAACCAAGATCTCAAATTTCTGATTATTTTTATGGGGCGTACTCCAAGCAAGGACCAATACTTCACCACACTCAAATGCCAACAGTTTGAAGGCCTGCGTCGTGCGTGCGACAAGCAAAATAAAAAAGGTGGAGGTTGCGGCAGCTGCAAAAACTTTCGTTCACGTGTGGAGGCAGTAATTGCTCAAAAGAGGCAATAAATGTATTTTGCTGTAATAAATGTTACATTAAAATTATATCTGTCTACTACCATTATTTTAGTATTTATAACCTGTTTTATATATCGTAAAAATTGTCTCAATTTATCTGCAATACCGTGTGTGTGTGTGTGTGTGTGTGTGTGCGTGCGATTTTTACTAGGAAAAGTTAAACAGCTATTTCAATGTTTCGGTTTATCATCATATTGTCCGATGAAGGCGCGCAAACCGAAACTTCGAAATCGCAATTAACCTTTTCCTTGTTAAAATCGATAAGCATATACTCGCATGTGCAAACACGTCTATGTACACACACACACACACACACACACACACACACTTCTTTTTTTCGGCACGGAATGATTTAGTAGAGATTTGGTTGTTTTTTCTAACATTCTAATCGACCACTTAAAGGTCCACCTAATTAACACAAGAATTATTTCTGTAGGTAAGCATTACGGAAGTTTAAAAGAAATAAAAAGAAATAAAAATAGAAATTAAAAAGCAGAAATGAAAAGCGGGAAATGTTTAATGAAAATTTTTCAATTAATCATTTTCACATAATTTTGTGGCTTGTACTTTCCGTCTTCTTATAAAGATACGTAAATTTTATTTCCTTAAAACATTTTAATGTGAGAGACTTCGTTGTTTGAAAAGACATCTGGTAAATTTTACAGGACACATCTAATAGTTGGGTGCATTTCCGGTGAACTTATGATATAACCAATCTTGTAGTTATGAGCATATCCGGTTAATTTATGTCATGATTGATTTGACTGTTGTCAGCATATCCGGTTAAATTTATGATGTGATCCTTCTCATAGTTGTAAATATATGTAGTCTGTTGGCTTACGTTGTGACAAACGTGGTAGGTATTGGTTATTGCTTTAGCTCCGGACGGGATCCATCGCCCGGTTTAACACCACAAGTACCACCTAATGGTTTCCGGTCGGAAGACAAACGTTTTACTTTTCTCCCACAAATCTCGGAAGCTCTGATCTCCTAAGGAAGAGAAGAAGGAGAAGAGAGACGGGAGAAGAAGAGGAGAGAGGGGAGGAGGAGATGGGGAGTAAGATGGGAAAAGATAGAGAAGAATGACGAGAGGAGAAAGAAGAGGAGAGGAGGAGAAGGGAGAAGGGAGAGGAGGAGGGAGAGGAGGAGAAGGGAGAAGGGAGAGGAGGAGGGAGAGGAGGAGGAGGAGGAGGAGGAGGAGGAGGAGGAGGAGGAGGAGGAGGAGGAAGTGGAGAGGAAGCGGAAGAATTGGAGAAGAGGAGGTGAAAGAGTGGTGGATGAGGAAGAAAGGAAAAGAAGAGGAGGAGAACGAAGAAGAAGAAGAAGAAGAAGAAGAAGAAGAAGAAGAAGAAGAAGAAGAAGAAGAAGAAGAAGAAGAAGAAGAAGAAGAAGAAGAAGAAGAAGAAGAAGAAGAAGTTGTCGTCGTCGTCCTCAGCGTTTTGAATCTCGCTGAATCATATAGTTGCTTGTGACGATTTATATGATAGCTGTGAGCATGTCTTCATGCGATTTCATGTTACGTCGACCCATCCTTATAAGCTGTGAGCACATGCATTTAATTTGTAATATAATCTTCGTAATAGTTACGAGCATTTCCGGTTTAACTATCGGCTGTTTGTTGATGCATTCTGAAATATCTCAGTGACAAACATCTGGCTACGTTTTTCACTTCTAATCGTAACTTTCAATCTTAATATCTTAATCAGTGTAGCACGATTTATTAAATATCTGTAATCCCTATTTTCGTATGGTTTAGTGAAAGTCGACACCTTCTGCAAATGATAATCTTTTTTTTTTTTCTTTTCAAATATTTAAGTAAACTGTATAATTGATCTAGTATAGAAAGACAACAGGTTAACGCTGTTTGTAGGAAAGGTTGAAGCAAAAGAGGAGAGCGAAGTATTGTATCGGAATAAAAACAGGGAACACCAAGCTAAGTAAAACGGAGATGTTTGAATAGTTCATCTTTGTGGACATTGTCTACAATTTTGTTCCAATTATTTTCAAAATTTGGTATATGGATTAAGTTTTGCATGCTAATTATCAAAATGAAATTCATTTTTCCTATAAATTCATAATTAAAAAGTTATTAGCCTTTAAAATTTGAAAAATTTGGGTATTTTTGCCAATTAGAAGCGAGTGTTTTACACATCACTGTGAAGTTCTGTTAGCATAATAAGTAAAGAAGCACCACGTGTTCCATAGCTGATTGCGAAGAACTTTGTTTCCATAGATGCTGCGCATGCGCACAAGGAGTGTAACCACCAAATTGAGTGTAATCAACAAACTGAGAGTACCTGGGCATCTTTAAAGCATGGAAACAAATGCCGGTGTGGGACACAGCGTCCCATGCTTGACTCTCATCTTGGTGAATTTATGTGAAGAAGGAGATTTGAGAAAGATAATTTATTTTATAAAATCCCAGAATGTATTGTAAACTTTCGTTCTTGAGTTTTTTTTAACTAATACATGTCTATTTTAAGTAATGTCTTGACTGTTAATTCTAGCAACTCCCGTTGGTTTGCTCGTAGCTTTTAAATATTTAATTTGCTCGCAAATTTTTTTATGTTTTCCACTGTTTACTGCAGCTAATTTACTGTTTTGACATGCCGGTGCAACCCCACCCCATCTCGCCCCGCTTTCTCGCTACTGTGACAGATGATGGGAGAGGCAGCAAGTAGTAGTAGTAGTAGTAGCCGCAGCAGCTGCAGTAGCAGTGGCAATACTAGTAGTAGTAGTAGTAATAGCAGCAGCAGCAGCAGTAGTAGTAGCAGCAGTAGTAGGGTGGTTCCATGCGAAGTCAACGAAGGTGACCGAAACCGATTTCTTACAAACTGTGCATGCTAAATGACCTTCATAGTTTTTACCTGACTCTATCTAATATTTGCTGAGTTACGACCATTTGATATTTTCAAAAAAGTGACATTTTTCAGATACTCAATAACTTTGAGAAACTATATCTCAGCTACTATTTGAGCTAGAAATCTCTATTTTTTTTTTATTCTAAAGCATTTAAATAGCTCAATAACTTTTGTTTGGTGTATTTTTTCCTTACAATAAAAGTTAAAATTTGACCTTTGACTGGTCATCGATTTTTTCGAAATTTTGTGCAAATATTGCCCTACTTAGTAACAACACACATACAAAAATTCATATTGGAATCTCAGTAGGAACTATAATTGCAAGGCCTTCTATTAACTATGGTTCATGTTATACAGCCTAATTACAGATGGATATAAAATATTTTTAACTGAACAAGAAAAGTGTTGTGACCCGTTTAAAAAGTATAAAGCACCTGTGAAAAAGGGTTTAAGAACAATAACAGCGGATTTTGCAACAAAATATCCTAAAGCAAGCCTAATTCCTGGACAAAAAATACGTGACTCTTGTACAAAAACTTTGCCCCATTTCAAATTGAACCATCATCGGAAGATACGAGAAATGATACATTAACTACCACTGAAGTGATTTCATCATCGACAGATGTCTTCTCTCAGACCCACCCTCCCCTAGCAGACACCAAGCCTACCCATTCCCATCCGACACAAAAACAAAAAAAGAAAGCTAACACTCGCAAGGAATTTTAAACTCCCTCCCACAAGTCAAAAAAAAAGAAATGTAAAGCTGTCATGCTATACGGATCCAATAACGAATTGATAGATGAGTTTTTTCATGGGTCGAAGTAAAGGAAGTAGGAACTACTGTATTCGGTAACATTGAGGAATGGCACAGGTGTGTGCTCCCAACAAGGGAACAAGAAGAGATAATATATACTAGTGAGCACGGTTACAAGACTTATGGCAGGTTATTGGAAGAAACGGGATTTGATATGCTAGAGGGTTCAGGTTTTAAAAAGTAGCAAATGGGGCTGCTAGTAAGTGGGGCGAGTGGTTCAATTTCCATTTTTTTTTCCATTTTTCATTGTCATACATATTATCATTTTTTTTTCATTGTTATATATCTCACATGTCTTGTATAGTCCTGTCTATGTGCGCCCCTTGTGGGCAGTAAAGAATCAGCTCAGTTTTGCACTTATATTCAGTGAATTAACCGCTTACAAGGAAAATGCAGTGGGTAATTTGTGTTCTTCTTTTCACACAACGAAAGGTTTTGTTATGCTTGTAGTTACAGACTATTTGTTGGATCTCTGACCTATTGGATTTACATGTTTTCAAGTATTACAGTGTAAAGTTTTAGCCACGATGATGTCTACAGAAAGCGAATTAATACCAAAAATTGAAAAAAACTTCTCTAACAGAAGAAAAGACCTCTTCAAAAAACACTTGTTATTCTTTTTGCTGCAACCCATGTGTTGAGTTTCTGGCCTACAGGAATTACGCATGTTTCCAGTTCATTTCCCCTACAATGATATCCACGGAAAGAAAATTGAAACCTAAAAGATGACAAAACGCAATGAGAGAAGAGAAGACCACTTGAAAATGGGGAACTTTATACACACCGCTTCTTTTTAACCCGGAAAGTAACCCCCTTCCTAAGGGATTCCGAAAGTATTCATAATGGATGACAGAATGAATAGGGAAGAAAGAGGAACATTGGCATCACTGTAGATAAGTGCACTTAATCCTGCATTGTTTTTCCGACTATTATTGCAGGTGTTAGAAAGTATTCTCTCCTCTTAAAAATAGTTCACCTGTATCAGTGGGAAGGAAAAATCTTTAATATTAAAAAATATAATTTCGATGTGTATCGGCAGAGTCAATGAACTAATTTTTTTTCACTCAGATGTGTCTACCATCAGGATTCGATTTCCCAGTAAAACAGTCTAACTCCCTTTACTCTTATGCTTTTCAAAACAGGATGAATGTCCAAACTTCCTATTTTTTTTAAAGAAATCTCACGGTATTTCAACTCTGCTATGAACAACAAAAAAATGCTTGTTGCGAAACGGCCAGAAAGAGCCTGTCTCCATGGCAAACATAAATTTTATTTTTTTATGATTGAGACAAAGATCATGCGTATTTGATATCCTCTGGCCATCTTTCTGGTATCTTTCTGAGGGAAAAGAAAGATATGAAAACTGAAAATTACATGGCGCAGAACATTCATAATTCACATGCGAAAGGATAATATAGCCTGAGCGGATATTGAAACTTGCAGCCAGCAGAAAGCAATGGCGTCATCATGCTATCTCAATGTGCTCGAGAACACAAGGGGAAACTGATACTGATTTCGCCTTATTAAATCAATATTAGATATAAAATCTAACTTTCAAGCAAAGTGCTTATCCTGCCTGGATTCTTCGTTTTGTTTTTTAACTTAACTCCACAAACTGATCGAGTTTTAAAGCCCTTCCATCCATTTTTACCCCAGATAACATCCTTAATTGTCGTAGTTTATCTGAAATAAATGGATATATTTGAATAAGTGAAATTTATCATTGTTCATTACGAAATATATTGGCATGTATTACATTTGTTTGATTTAATTTCTATCGTTAAAATAATTCGATAATGCATTTAAATGTATGTTAATTTTAAATAAATATTTGTGATTCTTGGTAATAAGGAGTTAAGTGATACATTTTCCCCCAGAGTCATCCACAGGAGTCTATACTTTCACCTATTCTTTTTCTATTTTGCAAAACCATTTTCTAGCTTTTATGTTTTATTTGATTCAGTCATTAAACTGCAGGCATGCTGGGACACCGCCTTGAATTTTTTCAGTCAAAAAAAAAAAAAAATTTGTTGGTGTGTTGCCTGTTTTACCCTTCTACCTTTTGGTTCCAATTATACGTTTTGCATAGAACTGTCCGCAAATTAGTTTCTTGCTGGATAAATCTAGGAACATTCAGTGCCACAATTCGGCCACATTTCTCTAACATACATTTTGCACTTTTTTTTTTTGCACTGTGTGTGTGTATTGGTTTCCTTTGATGTGGGCAAAAGACTTGAGGTGATTTGTGTCCCTGCACAAGTGACGTCTCGGTATTTTTCCCTCAACAACCGCGTGAAGTTTTGTGCCATGTGTTAGGGTTGTGAAGTCTAGATTGGCTTTGACACTTGGTTGATCCGCTTGCATTAACAACTGCACATCCTATCCTGTAACTGTGGGATATTGTTTTTTTTTTTTTACTTCTTTCAAAGAGAACCGCTGCCACCAACCAACCGGTGTTGATTTCTGGTAGTATTTATTCTTATTCAAAGCACTCTTCGGCCAGGGTAAATGGGGATGAGGATGAGTTCGTCACTCGTTTGGGTGGTTGTTGAGACTTTTGGCCGCTCTTCTGGGGTGAACCTCACTTCGACAGTATTTACCATATTTTACCCCTGGCTATATATCTTTTCCTCTTCCAAATTGGTTGCAAATATTTTTCTATCTGTTGATGTGTTGCCTGTTCTACCCTTCTACCTTATGGTTCTAATTATGTGTTTTGTATAGAACTGTCTGCAAATTAGTTTCTTGCTGGACAAATCTAGGAACATTCAGTGCCACAGTTCGGCCACATTTCTCTAACATACATTTTGCACTTTTTAAATACATTTTTATTTCTAAAAAAACTTCATTTATTTGCCGCATCGCGAAAGTGCTAACAGAGGATTTGCATGGTCCGTTTAACCTTCTTTTTTTTTTTAAATTATGTTGTTGGTGGTGTTAATAATGGTGGTGGGTTTGTTGTTGCTACTAGAAGTGGTAGTGTTTTCCGTGCTATATTGTTGTCACTTTTACAGTTAAGTGGTTCTGTTCGGGAGGTAAGTTGTTCTTTTCAGTGGACGAACTACCCTCGTCCGCCACGTTTCTTTTTTATGCAAAAATTGAGGAGCGTGTTAAGCTAAACAAACTCCAATTTAGCCCTTACGGGCTACAGATGGAGAAAAATTAACCAGCTCCCAAAGGTGCTTATTAGTTTATCTATATAACGATAATAAATGTACAATGTATAGCTTTCTGTAACAATATAGCTAACGGGAGCGGTGTGCAATACCTGTCAACTGACTAACAACACCAATAATAATAATAATGGTTTCAAATTTTGCCATTTGTGGGGAGGGGATGAGTCGATTACGTCGACCCAGTGTTTCACTGGTACTTAATTTATCGACCCCGAAAAGGTCAATGGCAAAGTCGGAATTTGAACTGGGGACGTACAGACGGACGAAATACCGCTAAGCATTTTGCCCGGCGTGCTAACGATTCTACCAGCTTGCTGCCTTGATAATAATAAACTAATTTTTGTACAATCTTAACTGCAATTGAATGAGCAAACGAAAATAGTCAGCAATTGATTTATTCTCATGACCCACAAACTTTCAACTATCAATGTGATGAAATATGTTTCAGCATTTAATAACACACACACACACACACACACACACACACACACACACACACACAGAGCTTGGTATTTCTTTTGGTTGAAAATAGGAAGCCCAATTCGTCATCGAAAATATAATTGCTTCGGCATACGAAGGGATACCCAAAAGAAACCGGAATTTTGCAAAGTTATTTTATTCTCATGGTTACACTTTTATCGCCTTCATCATTTGAAGCAATGTATCAGTCCAGGCGCGTTTTCCACTGTTCAAAGCGGTGCTAGAACTCTTGCAAAGTGATGCCTTTTAACGCCTCTGCTTTTTTTTTGGTGGTGGTGGTGGGGGGTTTCTTCACTTCTTCCACTTCTGCAAATTCCATAGCACCAGTTTTCTTTACCAGTGATGATCTTCGAAAAAAAAGGTCCAGATCAATTTCCAATTTTGCTGCAATTCTTCGCTCAAAATTCTTCGCTCTTGGACACATCTATCGTAACAAGTTCATCAATTGTTCACTGATGGTCCTCCAAGATCAGTTCATGAATTTTCACGATGTTTTCATCCATTTGGGAGGTCGACGGTTGCCCCGAACAAAGTTGGTCTTCAAGTGAGCATTCCTAAAGCGTGAAAACCAATCGTAAACTTGTGTTTTGCTCATGGCAGCGTCCTTGTAAGCTGTTTGAAGCATAACAAATCTTTCGGCGGCCATTTTCCCCGGCAGAAAACAGAATTTCACGGAAGCACACTGTTCCTTCGTTTCCGCCATCGCAAAAATCGACGAACAAGGGAGAAGCACTGCAAAACAAAGATGCACCACGTGGCTGTTCGACTTCACTAGACGACGCTGATCGACAGACTGATGCCTGAGAGTCGCATCAAGTGGCTTCTGGCGTCGGAAGCCTGAACTACAACAGGTTTATTCCATGGAGAACGTTTCCGGTTATTTTGGGGTACCTTCGTATGTAAGTACACTGTTTAAATCTTCTCTAATTCAGTAAAAAAAAAAAAAACTTCAACAATGAAGGAACGTTTCTGGTATTTAGTCCTAGTGTATCTAGGACTACATTATCTCATGTATTAATCTTATTTTTATAGTAAGTAAAGCGTGGTTTGAGGGGCGGCTAGTATAAGATCAATTAATAGCTCTTTCTTTTTTCTCTTTCTCGCTCTTACTCACCTTTTCCCCCTCTTTTTGTCTCTTTTTTCTTCTTTCGCCTTTTTTTTTATCTCGCTTTCTCTTGCACACTTCATTTTTACTCCCTATTTTCTTTCTCTTTTTCTTCCCTCTCTTGTTCTCTCTTTTTTTCTTTCTCGTTCGCTCGCTCTCTTTCGCCCTCTCGTTTTCTCTTCCTCGCGTTTTTCTCGTTTTTTTCCTTTCACTTTCTTTATCTCTACCCCCTCCTTCTCTCTCTTCCTCTCTCACATCCCTCTTACCTCCTTCCCTCCCCTTCTGGCTCGCTCTCTTTCGCCCTCTCGTTTTCTCTCCCTCGCGTTTTTCTCGTTTTTTCTTTCACTTTCTTTATCTTTATTCCCTCCCCGTCTCTCTCTCTCACACATCCCTCTCTCCTCCCTCCCCCACTTGCTTGCTCACTTTCTCTCTCTCGTTTTCTCTCCTCGTTTTCTCTTCCACACGTTTTTCTCGTTTTTTTTCTTTCACTTTCTTTATCTCTATCCCCTCCCCCTCTCCCTCTCCCTCCCTCTCTCTCTCTCTCTCTCTCTCTCACACACATCTCTCTCTCCTCCACCTCTCGCTAGCTCACTTTCTCCCTCTCTTTTCCTCTCCCATTTGTCTTTTGCGTTTCCTCTCTCTCTTTCACGTTGTATCCAGTGACATATTGTTCCACTCCTCCTCTCCTTGCCAAACTAAGAATTCGTTATTACTTACGCTTTTGGTGCATCACTTGGTATGTGTACGCATGATTGAACGCACTTGTGTACGTGTAGTAGTAGTAGTAGTTGCGGTTTTTGTTTTTGATTGCCCCACCCACCAACTCTTTAGGTCATCCCCTGAAGAAGTAATTCTATCCGTCCAAAGGCGTTCCAACCATGAACAAGCCGTCTTCTATTCAGATAGAATTTATCCGGAACATTATTTCGACGTGCTCTTACAGCTGACTGCAGAGCGTTCTCCGTCGGTCGAGACGACGAGCATACGGTTGCACGGTCAACTGACTTCCTACTGATGAAATTAACATTATGTGGCTGAGTATTCCTCTGGTGCGTGTACCCTCAATGTAATTCTCAGTCAGAGAGAATTAACATGACACGAGAGGAGACCTTAGAAATACGGGTACGGTCCAGAGAAGAAAAAAATAAACGAGAATGAAAACTCGATCTCAGAAGTTATACTTTATCGGCTCCGAAAGTAATGAAGGCAAAGCTGACTTCGACGCGATTTGAACTCGTAGCACGGAGAGCCGAAACAAATATTGCGAGGCATTCTGTCCGGCATTCTTATGATGCCCCCAATTCTCCGCCTTATTCTTGTTGTCAGAAGGCAAAGACTCAGAACAGATCCTGCAAGGAACAGTTGTGCTAATCCATCGTTCTCAGGTGAAGTACTTAATTTATCAATCCCGAAAAGACGAACAGCAAAGCTGACTTCGGCAGGATTTGATCTCAGGAAATCAGACTCTATTTTTTTCTTTTCAGATAAAATTTATCCAAAACATTATCTCGACGTGCTCCTACAGTTAAAATGACAGCGGAGAGTTCTTCGATCGAATCATGTTAACTGTAAGATCACGTCAAAATATTGTTATTTTGGATAAATTTTATTTGAATAGAAGACGCCAAGACGTTAGTGTGCTTTATGAGATATTTTGCTATTTCTAGCAAATTGAATGACCACATAGAGCCCTGGCATCCTATCTTTTCCATGCCCCATACCACTGGGAAATGTTTGATTAGTTTTCGCACACCCCTACCAAAGTAATAACCTATTTGAAGATGTAAACATCGATTTTTTAATCACTAGTTTATTTTTATCAAATTGAATCGCATACAGTATTGAGGGCGACTAAAATGAGCTGAGCAAATTTAGCTGGTAACCAGTAAAAATCAATCACAGTTGTGAACATGAAGTTCAGTAATTTCTTGCTCCCTGTTTCTCAAATATGACTATCAAAGCATGGAACTTTATTGCTGATTGTCATCCTCAAGTTTGTCTGTGGATTCAGGAATCTCCTAGATTTTCGTCGTGATTGATAAAGAGAACCAAGTCTAGATTCTCACAAGCACGGAGTCGTTTATTCTGCAGGAAAGATGATGGCCTCAGTTTTGGTGGGACGCAAAAGGCACTTTGTTTATTGACTTTCTTCAAAAGAGCCACGCCATCAATGGAGAGTATTATGCCAACTTGCTGAGGCAGTTATGAAAGGCTATCAAGACCAAACACCCAGGAAAACTGATGAAAGGGGTTTTGTTTCATTAGGATAATGCTCCAGCACACAAGTACTTGCTTTCAATGGCAGCTGTGTGTGATTGTGGCTTTGAACCTGTTGATCACCCTCCCTATTTTCCTGATTAGGCCCATTCTAATTACTGTCTGCTCCTCAACATGAAAAAATACTTGGCTGGGAACCGGTATCGTAGTGATGAAGTCATATCTGCTGCGTATGACTTTTTTGACCAACAGGAAGAATGTTTCTTCAGCAATGGGGTCCAAGCACTGTATCACCAATGAAAAGAGTGTGTGAAGTGCAAGGAGTACTTTGTTGAAAACTAAACCTCATTTGCTCACATTCCATGCGAGTATCTTGGTCAGGCTATGAATTTTACAGCCAATCCTCCTAAGTTATTACAAATGGAATGAAAACGCAATTATAGGTCGCTAGTTTCTCTTTTTTTATTTTTCTTTACTTGTTTCAGTCATTTGATTGTGGCCATGATGGAGTACCATCTTGAAGGATTTTAGTCGAACAAATCGTCCCGAGGACTTACTTTTTAAGCCTTAGTACTTATTCAATCGGTTTCTTTTGCTGAACTGCTGAGTTACGGGGATATAAACACACCAACACTGGTTTTCAAGCGGTGATGGGGGAGAAAGACACACAGACATATATATATATGTGTGTGTGTGTGTGTGTGTGTGCGACGGGTTTCATTCAGTTTCCGTCTAACCGAATCCACTCACAAGATTTTAATATACACTTGTCCAAGGTGCCACGCAGTGGGACTGAACCCAGAACCATGTGGTTGGAAAGCAAGCTTCTTACCACACAGTCACGCCTGTTCATAATATCTTGAGCTTTAAATCTTCACAGATAGAACAAGGGCACTCAGAGAGAACAAACCTCTGCCAAGGCAACACCAACGCCCTCTCAATGATTAGCCAGAGATGATTTCTAAAATGAGAATATCTGAAATAAACTCAATTGCTCTCACAAATGAGAATACTAAAAATGAACTCTCAAAAATTAAGTAAAAAAAAACAAAAGAAAAGAACGGAAAAATAATTCAGAATCCTTGTCTGGTACCTGATCGATCCCAATGGAATGTGAAGGTGGGTGTGCGGGCCGTGTTTGTAATGCTGTGTGTGTCGTCTACAGTGGGTACAGGGACAGTTTTCTCTATGAAGGCCATTTTTAGTCTATCCACTGATATAGTGTCATTACGACCATTAAGGTCTATAGTGAAAAATTTATCCGTGCGTGAAAGAAAACAGAAAGGACCTGCGTACGGTGCTGTTAACAGGTTTAACAACAACATTGTGCACAAAAACGTGAGTCCAAGAAGTAAAGCTTCCTTCAAGACAGAGCTAGAAATGCAATTGTCAAGTAGGTAAGAGGTTTTAAACAGGAGTGATATATTAAAAAATTGGTAAAACTAAATATTGTCAAGGATAAATTAAATTTATTACTGTTACTGAATATGTTAGTGTTATTTAATTACTGAATGGTTTTGCTGTCATTTGTTTGTGCAGTTTGATTTCTTGATCCAACAGTTTCTACTAAGGTAGAGACGCGAGTAAAATTAATAGAGAAACGAAAATAAAACTTTGGAAACAGCAACGCCGCCATAACTTACGTAGAAACCAGAGTGTTTTCAAGGGAGATAATCAGAGAAAGCCTTGAAAGGTAATACTTCAAGTAAAGTAGATATAACAAATAATCCAGAATCCTTGTCCGGTACCGGATCAATCCCAAAATCTAATCAGTTTGTGCCAGTCACGAGGCCAAGCATCCCTGAAAGTTTTATCTGAATCCATCCAGCGGTTCTTGAGATATTTTGTCCACGGACAAACAAACTAACAAACAGACAAACAGACAAGACTGAAAACAATACCTCCGCTTTCGCTAAGGTGGAGGTAATAATAAAGTTCTTGGCGTGTTGTATAGAATAGTTAATAATTTTATTCTGAAAAGCACTTTTAATGAAATATATTCTTATCCTTTCTGTTGAATCCCCTGAGGCTATGGGCAGTACCGTTTGGAAATCCCTTATGTAGAGATTCCTCGTTGGTTGAAGCGCGAGCACGAGTGTATTTGCTTAATAGGCGAAGAAATATGTTTTGGAAATATCTTTCAACAGAGAGGAAATGTACCATTGTAGATGCCATAGCAACGATGTCTTATGGGAATGATCTTGTCAAGCGTTTTCTCTTTCTTAACACAATTTATATTATTAGATTTAACAGTATCAAAATAACTTTGAATAAAAATGGAATTAGGTCAGATGCACGAAGGTATTTTAGTGCTGCCAAGCTATTCATACACACACACATATATCCATCAACGTGTTTTTGTTTTTATCGTTGCTGTTGCTGCTATGTTCCTCTTTCCCTAATACTCTGGAAGCAGCTTTTGGGCTGACGTGTACAATTCAGGCTTCCACTTTACTTTTATCCTCCATTTTAGCCCTTGGTTCTGTGATACAAACTTCCTATTTTAAAGTGATCTAAATTAACACCTTCCATCAAAATCTCATGTTAAATTTATTTCAAACACCAGCTTTACCCTTTGGCTGTCCTATGCGTCGCATATGATACATAGGACATACTTCCAAAGTGTCTGTGCATGCATCATATATGATATATATTCTCAGCTTTTTTTTTTTTTTTTTTTTTTTTTTTTTCAACCACCAGAGTAATTGGAAAGCGGTCCTTGCCTTGTTTATTCTCGTCTTAATGTCTTCGTCGGTGCCGCCTGAGAACGTTATCTTACTACCTAAATACGTAAATTCGGCTACATCCTCTAGTTCACCGGTTTCTAGTTTAATACGTTCACTGTATGGAGTGCAAGTGTAATTTCAATAAAGAACAAAATAAGAATTTTTAACACTAATGTAAAAGCGGTGTTATTGTATAAGGCTGAGACATGGAGAACAACAGTTAAGTCAAATAAGCAAATACAATCATTCATCAACAGATGCTTGCGTAGTATACTTAAAATCAGATGGCCCGAACACATAAGCAATATGGAGCTATGGCAAAGAACGAATCAAGTTCCGATTAGAGAGCAAATATTTAAGAAAAAGTGGAAGTGGATTGGTAGCACAATTAAAAAGGACACACCAAATGTAGCGAAAAGCGCTTTACATTGGAATCCGGATGGATATAGAAAGAGGGGTAGGCCTAAGAACTCGTGGCGTAGATCAACACAAAAGGAACTAGAGAAAGGGGGACATTCATGGCAGAGTATAAAGTACAGAAGTAAAAAATTATGCGACATGGAATTCAATTATAAGTGGCCTATACTCCGCGTTGGAGGGCAAGAAAGAAAGAAAGAAAGAAAGAAAGAAAGAGTAATTGGAAACTAATAAAAAGAAAGCTTAACATAACCAAGAACTTATGAAACCAGGGCTAAGTAAAAGTCTGAAAACATGCATGGACATTTAGGACAAACTTGTGAAAATACTTTGGACAAGCAAAGTGTTAATAATCCTTTCAGCCATAAGGCCTGAAATTTTGGGGGAGGAGACAAGTCGATTACATCGACCCCATTGTTTCCCTGGCACTTAAAAGGATGAAAGGCAAAGTCAACCTCGGCGGAATTTGAACTCAGGACATAACTTTCTGCCATTAGGTGTGAAGGGTGCCACAAAGACTATATGGGGCAAACTAGTCTTACCCTAAGAGATTGGATGACAGTCCACTGTCAAAAACTAAGGGATCTCACTGCAAGACAGATGCCACTTAGTGGCCATTTAGTTCTCTGTGCACAAAATAAGTCCCCCAAATTCCTAGTTTTCCCACAAAATAAGTCACCCAAATTCCTAGTTTTCCCACTGTCCAGACAGCACCACTGACCAAACACGGATAAATAAGGAAAATATCCTTATTCAAAAATACAGATCACAACTCAACATACTCTAACATCTCAAAAAATATACTTGGACTGCCGACGCATAAACACAATACCCCTACCCCTTAAGTACACATCCACAACAAACACACACAGAAGTATAAAATCCCCACACATACATATCCATAGACATACGCACAAGCACAATATCCCCACAATATCACAGACACGCATACATAGACACACATCCATAAACACATACATGCACACACACACACCGCCCTGACAATTACAAGACACACTCACACAAATACACCCACACATACACAGATACACACACAAACACACACAAATACAACACAACCCACCCACCCACCCACCCACACGCATATATACACACGCAATACAATTCCAACAATCACAACAAACACCCAGACACACACACATACACACACATACACAAGCACATATATATATATACACACACACACACACACACAAACACACACACACACACACACACACACAAACACACACACACACACACACACACACACACACACACACACACACACACACACACTCACACCATCTTGAACTCTAAAGCCAGTCCAAAAACCACCGAACCATGACAGACTAGCCCAGAAACAAAAAAAAAATCCATTTCATTCCACAAATTATGTAAATGCTTTCCCCCACCAACCAACCTCCCACATTGTTTCTAAAAATAGCAACCATTCTTGCCAAACACACATACAAAACTGGAGATGAAGAAAAAAGGTTGGCCATTCCTCCAAAATTCTGTATAAATATTTAAATATGATTTCTGATGAAGTTTTGACTAAGCAATACACGCTTTCTCCTATCAAATACTGTCTACAAATTCTTTCAGTATATATGTTTCTATACAATCATGATTTTTGATGAACTTATAAATAATTATGAATTTATTTTACTACCTATTTTGAACACTTTTATGTAAACTATTTAAACGCAAAGCCCCTCTTAACATTTTCTTATCATTGGCAAAGATATCACACTTTATCACATTCAAGAATATAAACATGTTTTTTAAGCACAGTACATGCGGAGTCAAACAGAAACACTACCTTTCACCAGCACACCAGGTGAGCCACAGTGTTCTCTCTCCCTAGCGTGCAGCTTCCTGTCTCGGACATGTGAGCATGCGCACAACAACCAAACACGGCATCGCTGGAACTGCGAAGTACACAGTTCTATACAAGGATTTTTTTTCTTTCATAAACTAGGGAATGGGTACTGACATTAAGCTTAAGGATTATATAATGTACAACTATAAAGAAAGAATTAAAGAAAAAAGGACTCGTAATATTGAATGTTATCGATAATATCGAGTGGAAATAAGGGGTGCTGCAATTCTGCAGTGCCTATACACGAGCCGCCACTGCTAGAAACACTGTGAATAATTTTGTCCGTCGCTCTAACAAGTTTGCCTGTCCATGCCGTCTTTAACCTTTAAACGGTGAATATCACCAACTGAAGTCTCAAAAATTATATTTGGATGTAGCCATCATCGAAGGAAAATAAATATTTTATGACGTTCTTCAAAAGATTGTAAATTTTATTGAGTGAGAGACTATCATAGCTTTTGTACTTATTTCAAGTGAAAATAAGTATTAAAAAATGACCCTCAAATAAAAGTTTTTTATTCTTATTTATTATTATTATTATTATTATTATTATTATTATTATTATCTTTTTTGTCCATATGGCACACACATTCATACAACCCTTTCCTGTTGTTTAAGGGTTAATTATTGTATTTATGTTTTAGTTTGGTTTCGATTAACCCAGGGGTCCATTTAAGATTTTGCTATTAAAATTTATCTGCCATGATTTGGCTATACTTCTACAATACACAAAATATTTCAACAATTTTGTTTTATACAATTCCTAATAATATTTAATTATCTAAATATAATATGAAAATTTTTTTTAACATCGAGTGGTTAGAAAAACCCGTCCGAGTGAAATAGGAATTAAAGGGGTCCATAGTTTTTTTTTAAATGGTTGAGAACCATTGGATCGTCCCTGAAATGATATAAACACATGCTTCAGGCCTGTGTTTATACCACTCAGGGTGTATGTTACTTAGAATGTATGAAGCAAGGATTAAGTAAAACATGCTTGGACAAGCAAAGAGTTAATAATGGCAGTTAATTTACTAGATTAATCATTATCTAAAGCAGGTACCACAGATATTTTTCCCAGTGTCGGATTTCTTACAGTCAAAATTTACAGACCCGTGATTCTCTGAACTCTGAGGTCAAATCCTGCCGAAGTCATCTTTGCCTTTCATCTTTTCAGGATCGATAAATTAAGCACTCCACCTGGGGCAGATGAATTAGCACATCTTGTTAGAGGTTCGGGCAAGATGCCATGTAGTGTTTGTTCTGAGTTTGTGCGTTCTGACAAGACATGTGACGACATTGGTAATCTGTATTGATGGCCTTTTCTTCACATGAACATTGGCGGCTGTACAGAGAAGGAAGACTTGCATAAATGGACATCTGCTAGCCTTTCTCAAAAAGGCCTTGTTCCGAAAATGTAGATGTTTAGGCGCATGTGTGTATCCATGTGTAGATTGCATATGTAGATAGATGCATATACTGATAAACGTATAGATGCAGGTGAAGATATATATATACAAGATACAAGTTTATATATATGTGCATATACGTATAGAAGAATGTGTAGAAACGTGTAGACACAGGCGTGACCGTGTGGTAAGAAGCTTGCTTCCCAGCCACATGGTTCAGAGTTCAGTCCCATTGCATGGCACCTTGGGCAAGTATCTTCTGCTATAACCTCGGGCCGACCAAAGCCTTATGAGTGGATTTGGTAGACGGAAACTGATAGAAGCCCGTCGTATATATGTGTGTATGTGTGTGTGT
This sequence comes from Octopus bimaculoides, assembly GCF_046866305.1. Lineage (NCBI taxonomy): Eukaryota > Metazoa > Mollusca > Cephalopoda > Octopoda > Octopodidae > Octopus > Octopus bimaculoides. The sequence goes on along the minus strand of NC_142944.1, from coordinate 21,481,943 downwards.
GTGTGTTTGTCTTCCATCACCGCTTGACAACTGGTGTTGGAGTGTTTACGTCTCCATAATTCAGCGGTTTGACAAAAGGCCCTGATGGAATTTTAAAAAATCTTGGGGTCGATTTGTTCGACTAAAACTCTTCAATGAGGTGCCCCAGCATGGCTGCAGTCAAATGACTGAAACAACTAAAAGACAAAAAAAAATAAATAAAAGATACATGTGTAGATGCATGTCGATAAATACATGTTTAGATGTCACATGTAGAGAGATACAGGTATGGGAGCATATGCAGATTAGATACGTGTGTGGATGCACATGCGGGTGCATGGTCAACACAAACTGACCGATGCCTCAAAATAATTCATAATGTAATAAAGGAATTTAAAAAGAAATATAAATTAAAAAAAGAAAAGGAATATAAATTTGCATTTTCTCATAGACCAAAGTACATATCTTTTATTTTTGATCTGTTTCAGTTATTAGACTGCAGCCATACGGGGGCACCACCTTTGAAGAATTTTTCAGTCGAATGAATCGATCCCAATATTTTCTCTTTGTTTTTACAAGTCTGTTACTTACTCTATCGGTCACGTTTGCCGAACTTCTAAGTTACGGGAAAATTAACGCAACAACACAAGTTGATAAACGCAGACACGAACACACACACACACACACACACACACACACACACACACACACACACACACACACACACACACACACAAATATATACATACACACACACACAAATATATACATACACACACACACACACACACACACACACACACACACACACACACAAACACACACACATATACAACGAACTTCTTTCAGTTTCCGTCTACCAAATCCACTCACAAGGCTTTGGTCGGTCCGAGGCTGTAGAAGAAGACACTTGCCCAAGGTGCCACGCAGTGGGACTGAACCCGATTATTTACATATATCAATTAGTGTTATATAAAATCTAAAAACTAATATACAAATCAATCTCGGTAGCTTGTCTAGTTTGGGGAATGTTCTGGAAGAAATGTGAATTGTGTATCTGTTATTTCACGTTCAGCTCTCATATCTTCTTATCATTTTGGACAAAATGAGGTTTACTGTGTTGATGGGTCACCATTGTTTAGGGCTTTAGGGTGGAGGTTGGCACACAACCCCGCTCCGAGTACACATCTCTAGATATTGTTATACTCACAAACAAGTCTTGTTGCCGACTCCACTCATGTGTAGTGTGCTCATTGACGAAATGCATTCTTACTGTGATCATTCCAAGTATTTTAAGTTTATCTAAAACTACATTGCTTAATGAGTTACTTCTTTTTCCAGAGATTATTGAATACGATTTGAGTGAGATTTCGTTGCTATTCCTAACACCTTAAGCGACTATACAGATGTAAGGTTTCCAGATGTGTGGTCTTTAACTCGTTCTCACGTGATGGAAATCAACTTCACCTTCCCTTCTCAGCACTATTTTCTTCCCGTCCAAGAATTACATCTAAAGGCTTCGTTCGATACCAGCATACAGAAAGCTTGTGGAAACATTCAAAAGCCAACAGATGAATTTTATGGTAAATTAGGAATTATATTTATTTCTTTACTCATTATATATATTTGTTCAATGTATTTATATTCTACAGTACAAATTCGCTTTAAAGAATATTTTCCCAGTAACTTTTGCATGATTCTGAAGTACGTTATCTTTCTTATCAGTTTGTTCAGTGGAAACCGTCTAACTGCCGCGAGATTTCAAGGTTAAAATTCTTACGACTTGATTAGAAGAATCTGACTTATTCAAAATCTGCTCAATAAATAATTCAACACCCTTGAGAAAAAATAAAGAAGTAGAATTTAAAAGTACATACACACACACTTGCACACGCACACACACACACACACTTACATACGCACGCACACACACACACACACACATACATGTACGTACATACATACATACATACATGGATACATACATAATGGATACATACATACATACATACATGCATACATACATACATGCATACATACATACATACATGCATATATACATACATACATACATACATACATACATACATACATACATACATACATACATACATATGTGTATATGCATGCAATACACATTATATATAATTTAAAAATAAATGCTTCCACACGCATTATATGTGCGTTTATGTATATTTATAACGAGAGATATATTATATTATATTATATTATATACTGTTCATGTGTGTATTATGTGCTTATGTGGGTATATAAACAGTAGTGGCCAAAATTAGAGAACGAATGTAAAAAATGAAGATATTTACATTTCTGCTTCATTTTTCCGAATGAGATTTTTACTGTATATACTTTAAAGCATGTTCATTCTTTACAATAACTTTTGTAGGAAGTGATTAATAACTAAATAATTTATAATAGAAAAAATGTTTATTTGAAAAATACAAGATGGACAAAATGAAAGAACGTATGACATAAAATTCAAGAAAGCAAAACTTTGCCAGAAATTTTTACAGTTCACATCAATATATTAATGTGTACATTCCTTTATTTTTAAGGACTTCAGCACATCTCCGTCCACAGGATTTGACCAATTTCTCACATTCTTCCAAAAGTTTTTCCTAGAACATCGTAACATTCGGAGGTCGGTGCTCGCTGATCTTATCACCAAGTATCTTTCATAAGTTTTCAATGGGATTAAGGTCAGGACTCTGAGCTGGCCAATGCATTACAGTAATATTTTTCAACTTCAAACACCTTCTTAACTATTTTTGCACTGTAACATGGCGCATTGTCCTGCATAAAGATTGGCTGACGAGTTGGAGATGACCTCATAGCTGGCACAACATGCCGCTGAGCGATGTTTTTGTATATGGCTGCATTGACATTATCAAGAATCCAGATCAAAGACCCAAAACCTGCTGCAGAAATCTTTCTTAACACTTTTAAACACCCACCTCCAAACTTCACTGATTTCTTCTAGCATCTAGGGAACAATCTTTCAATTTTATGACGTCTCACGTATCGTCTACCACCGGAGCCAACCAAATTGAACTTGCTTTCGTCAGTGAAGAACACACGCGAACAGTTGTCGTCCGTCTAAAGTACGTGCTCATTGGCAAAGACTAACCTCACTTTTCGGTTCTTCATACTGACAATAGGTTTAATGGCAGGGAAATAGGCATGCAGTCCAACTTCCTTCAAACGACAAGTCACAGTCTTCCGAGATACATTCATTCTAAAATCACAATTTACTTCCTGCAGTAGTACTGAAACGATCTCTTAACGACAGCCTCTGAATCACACACTTATTTTCTGTGACCTCCCTCGTATTTCGAATGACTCAAACGAGCTTGTTTCTTCATAAAGCTTGAGTTTTCTTGAAACAACACTCTCTGACCTATTAATGTCTTTGGCGGTAGCAGAAATTGCTATTCCTTCTTTTTACAATGTGATCACTCGCTTCCTGAGCCTTTCATCAACTTTACGTCGGTTTACCATGGTTGTTAATTCACTGTTGTTCAGTATAAATATTCATACTGTTAGGTCAACTTAGTTTGCATCGGTCGGAGTGTTGCTAGATTTTACTTCTTGAATTTTACACCATACGTTCTTTCATTTTGTCCATCTTGTATTTTTCAAATAAATATTTTCTCTATTATAAATCATTTAGTTATTAATCACTTCCTACAAAATTTATTGAAAATAATCAACACACTTTAAAGTATATACAGTAAAAATCTCATTCGGAAAAAAAAAGGAGAAATGTAAATATCAGGTCATTAAGAATGAAATGTCAGATTTTCTTATACACCAAGTTTGACAGTCGTTAAATCTAATGTTTTATCCTGACAGTTCTTTGTCTTACAACATTGAAGAGTTACATCATCACTTTTCGAAATGCACTTCATGGTGTCTGATTATATTGTGAGTTTTCTCTTGTAAATCAATTTTTGTGAACCCATAGATAGATCAAAAATTCCTGTTGTCTATGAATATGAGTTCCGTCGTGGAACTAATGCATCCCAAACAGCTCGAAACATCAATGAGGGTGTTTGGTGAAGATGTGGCGAATGAGTGCGCTGTACATCGATGGTTTGAGAAGTTCCGGTCTGATGACTTTACTCTGAGCTGGAAACTGTAGTGGAAGTGAATACATCTCAAACGACGCGTGAGTTAGCAGCAAGGTTTGATGTTCCGATTCTAACTGTATTGGACCATCTGGAACAAATCTGCAAGGTAAAGAAGCTGACAAGTGGATATCACACGAACTGGACGAGCATCAAATGATACGTCTTCTTGAAACTTGCTGTTCTTTGCTGTCACGGCATAAAAGCGAACCATTTTTACATCGTATTGTTACGTGTGATGAAAAATGGATTCTTTTCAACAATAGCAAGCGTTCTGCACGGTGGTTGGATAGAGACGAAATACCAAAACACAATCCGAAAAAGAATATTCACCAAAGAAAGCTAATAGCGTGTGTTTTGTGGTCCAGCGCTGGTGTCATCCACTACAGCTTCATGTGATCTGGTAAGTCAATTACAGCAGATGTACACATCAACCAATTGATTGAAATAATGAGTGAACTTGCAATTAAACAAGTGAAATTGGTCAATAGAGACAGGCCAATTCTCTTGCAAGACAATGCTTGACCACATGTTGCACAAAGAACGCTGATCAAGTTTACAGGAACCGTATTTAGAAGTACTCTGTCACCCACCATATTCACCAGACCTTGCACCAACTATCACGTTTTCCAGGCTTTAGACAACTTTTTGCAAGAAAAAAAACTTCAAATCTGAAGAAGATGCAAAAACAAACAGCCTTTCGTGATTTCATCACCTCTTGCTCTCCAGAATTCTTTGCTACCGGCATAAATAAGCTACTGATAAAATGGCAAAATTGTATTCATAATTGAGGTGCATACTTTGATTAACTGCATTGCTTTTTGTTGAGATGAAGTAAAATAAACTTTCAGTTCAAAATCAGACATTTCATTCTTAATAATTTGGTATCATTAAATTCTATTTTCGTTCACTAATTTTGGTCACTACTATATATATAAAGAATTTGTTAATTTAGATAACAATATCCAAATACTAAGAAGGACCTCAATACTGGTGTTGAGTCAAATATACTAAACATAAATAAGTTGATTATAGCTGCTAATTTCTCCCCTCGAAACAGTCAAACCGTTTGAATGTGTGTGTGTGTGTGTGTGTGTGTGTGTGTGTGTGTGTGTGTGTGTGTGTGCGTTTCCTTCCACCTCCACTTGACAACCGGTTTTGGTGTGTTTACGTCCCTGTAACTTAGCAGTTCGGCACAAGTGGCCGGTAAAATAAGTACGAGGCTTTAAAAAAAATCTTTTAATCCTGTGGTTGAGTCATTCGGTTCAACATTCTTCTAGGTGGTGCCCCAGCATGGCTGCAGTCGAATGACTGAAACAAAAAACCAAAAGATACACACACACACACACACACACACACACACACACACACACACACACACACACACACACATATATATATATATATATATATATATATATATATATATATATATATATATATATAGGAGCACTCCGTCGACGAGGGTCTCAGTTGATCCGATCAACGGAACAGCCTGCTCGTGAAATTAACGTGCAAGTGACTGAGCACTCCACAGACACTGTACCCCTAACGTAGTTCTCAGGGAGACTCAGAGTGACACATAGCGTGACAAGGCCGGCCCTTTGAAATACAGGTACTACTCATTTTTGCCAGCTGAGTGGACTGGAGTGAGGTGAAATAAAGTGTCTTGCTCAAGGACACAACGCGTCGCCGGGAATCGAACTCACGACCTTACGATCGTGGGCCGAATGCCCAAACCACTAAGTCACTACATATATATGTATATATAATACATACACACGCATATAAGCCAGGTCGATACACATGCTCATGCAGATATGGATGGATGGATGGATGGATGGGTGGGTGGGTAGGTGGGTAGGGATTGAAGGTAGGTAGGTAGGTAGGTTGGTAGGTGGGTAAAGAGAGAGATAGATTCATTGACAGGAACATACAGACACACAGATCAGTTAACTTGACGACAGTGTTGATGATAATGATGATGTCAGCCTTAACTAAACAGACCTACTGCCAAAGGCATTCCATCCATGTCTGTCTCGTCTTTTATATATATGTGTGTGTGTGTGCATATGTGTGTACGTATGTATGTATGTATGGGTGTATGTATGTATGTATGTATGTGTGTGTATGTATGTATGTATGTGTGTGTATGTATGTATGTGTGTGTGTATGTATGTATGTGTGTGTGTGTATGTTTGTATGTATGTATGTATGTATGTGTGTGTGTATGTATGTATGTATGTGTGTGTGTATGTTTGTATGTATGTATGTGTGTATGTGTGTATGTATGTATGTATGTATGTATGTATGTATGCGTGTGTGTGTGTGTGTGTGTGTGTGTGTGTGTGTGTGTATGTATTATCCAACCAGTTTTTCGGACGGTAAGGTGTATGATTTGAAAGGAGATTTAGCTGCTATTTCTGAAGGGTCGAGTGACACACGCAAGAGGCTGTATCGTTTGATAATTTCAACATCCTGGATAGTCTTCATGGTGATTCGTCTCAGTGACAATGCTGCAGTGCTAAAATAGAAAAGCAGGGTGTATCTGCACCCAGTTAGGGGGGTGAGCAGCTGTTGAATAATGACGTCATTTTATAAATCATCCCCTCCTCCTCTTCTTGAAAAAAAAAGGGTCAGGAGACATGTTAAAGAAGGCGTGTAATGGTGGAAGTGGTGGTAGTGATGGTGGTGGCGGTGGTGACGGCGGTGGTGACGGCGGTGGTGGTGGTGGCGGTGGTGGTGGTGGTGGTGACGGTGGTGTCATCTGCAAAGCAGGGTGCATAGCTGAAAAGTGACAGCAGTTAATGGAGAGAGAAAGATAAATGTGGGAGATTTACAACAACGCGACGAATACGGCGATGATGATAATGAGGAAGACTAGGATGATGACGACGACGACGACGACTTTGGTGATGGTAGTCACGACGACAGCGACTATGATGACGATGGTGGTGGTGGTGGTGGAGGTGGTAGTAACAATAAAGATGATGATAATGATGACGACAACAGCGACTTTGGCGGTGGTGATGATGATGATGATAATGGTGACGATGATGATGATTATGGTGATGATGGTGATATCTTTTGCCACAGTAATATCGGATGAAGACAGGTTACACGTAGTGTGGTGGTTTACATAAGCTCGAAAATGAAATGGAAACGGGAAAAGAAGGAATGAGGTTAAAAACTATACGTGACGACGAACACGGCGTCGACGACGCCATGGCAACGACGATGCCATGGCAACGACGATGCCACGACGTCCACGAAGCCACCTTGACGGCGGTGTCACGACGTCACGGCGGCGACGACGTCACGGCGGCGACGACGCCATAGCAGCGACGACGTCCACAGCAGCGACGACGTCACGGCAGGGACGACATCGTTGGTTATAATGATGATGATGGTGTCAACGAAAACATGGACACAACAAAAAGGCATACATGTACCCGCACATTGGTGCGGGCGCTATTTGCGGCAAGATCTACTTATTTAAGTGTTTTTAGTACTTTATTCATGAGCAATCACGTCACTCGAACCGTTGTCCATTCGCTAAGTAGGCATGGCTGTGTGGTATGAAGTTTGCTTAACAACGACACGGTTCCGGGTTCAATCTTACTGTACGGCATCTTGAGCAAGCATCTTCTACTACAACCCCGTCTCAACGAAAGCCCTTTGAAGAATTTGGTAAACAGAAACTGAAAGAAGCCCATCGTGTATGTATGTGTGCGTGTGTATGTCTGTGTGTGTGAGCGTGTTGGTGCCTGTATTTGCCCTCCCCACTCCCACGACTTGATAACCGGTGTCGGTGTGTTTACGTCCTCGTAGTGTAGCGGTTCGGCAAAAAGAAGCCGATTGAATAGGTATCAGTTTTTTTTTTTTTTTGTTTTAAAGAAAGAGAAAAACGTTAAATACTAGTTGGTTCAACTAAAAATAGAATTCAAAGCGGTGCCCCAGCATGGCCGCAGTCTAATTACCGAAACAAGTAGAAGATAAGACAGTTCTTTATTTAAGAGATGGCCCACGGGCATATGCCGTAGTGGATAAGAGCGCGGGCTACTAATCCCAAGATTCCGAGTTCGATTCCAGACAGTGACCTGAATAATAAGTGTTTCAGTGAAAGTATCTGAGTCAAGGTATTTATGTTATTTCGTTTTACTTTAACCTCTCATTGAGCTGCCAACATTGTATCATTTGTACAACAACTTCGTTAGTGATTCGCATCAGTGTTGAAATTATAATTTCTAATATTTATTCCGCATATCAGGAATATTTGAGTTAACATACGTAATAAATTTATTCGTATTAACATACGAAACTATTCATGTTTTTGTTTCTTTGTTTTTTCTTTCTTATAAATTATCAACGTCTTTTCTGTTTCCTTGGTTGAAAGTCGAACACATCGGCCATTTTTCTTTGGAAGTTGATTGGGTCGTTTGCTTCCAAGAAAAATTTGGAGACTGTAAAAAATCTTTCGGCTCTATCAAACATCCAAAAGAATGCTGTCAACGTCAAATGGAATAATTAGTCTAGTTTTATGTTATTTCAAGATACGTTACGACCAGCATTCTCAAACAACGATAACATTTCCTTGAAAGAAATTAACTTATAAATTATTCTCTGTGACACACGTATCCAGTTATCGTTTCTTTAAATACTTGTTTTGCCTTCTTATCGTCATATCACGTGTGAAAAGACGATTTCATTTACATAATTTATTTTGGCGCAGGCGTAGCAGCGTGGCCAAGAAGCTTGCTCCCCAACAATGTCGTCTTGCTTTCAGTCCCACTGCGTGGCACCTAGAGAAAATGTCTTCTACTATAGCCCCGAGCCGACCAAAGCCTTATGAGAGGATTTAGTAGACGGAAACTAAAAGAAGCCTGCCATCTGTGTGTGTGTGTTTCTCCCCTGCTACCGCTTGACAACAGCTATCGGTTTTACGTTCTTCCTCGTAATTTAGTGGTTTGCCAAAAAAAGGAGACTGGTTGAATAAATAGTACCGAGCTTTTAAAAAGGAAGTCGACTTGTTCACGGCGGTTCCCCAGCATGGCTGCAGTTCAACGAGTGAAACAAGTAAAAGGAAAACTGTGATATAGTCGAAGACTGGGCCTTTGGAATCCCTAGTTGCCACAAATTTTATGCGATCCCATCTGCCAGTCCTTTCCAAAATTTTAACTGCAGTTATTTTTATGAGTTTCTCCCATTGCAAAATATTGATTTCAAATTTTGGCACAAGGCCAGCAATTTTGGGGTGGGGGGCGAAGTAGGAGGTAAGTCGATTACAGCGACCCCCCAATGCTCAACTGGTACTTATTTCATCAACCCTTAAAGGATGAAAGGCAAAGTCGACCTGGACGGAATTTTCAACCCAGAACGTAAAATTGGACGAAATGCCGCTAAGCATTATGCCCAGCGTGCTAACGACTAATTGCTGCTAATTGCAGCCAAAATTTGTCACACGGCCAGCAATTTTGGGGGAGAGTGTAAGTCAATTAAAGCGACCCCAGTGTTCAACTGGTTCTTATTTTATCGACCCCGAAAGAAAGAAAAGCAAAGTTGACCTGGACTGAATTTTAACCTCAGAAATAACGACGGACGAAATGCCGCTAAGCATTTTACCCGGCGTGCTAACGATTCTAATAACAGCAACGCATTCTTTTTGCTAAATATTGGTTTTAAAATTTGGCACACGGTCAGCAATTTGGTGTGTGCGTGTGTGTGTGTGGGGGGGGTCAGTTGATTACAGCGACCCCAGAGCTCAACTGGTGTTCGAACGCGAAAGGATGAAAAGTAAAGTCGACCTGGTCGTATTTCGGTAATTTCACCTCAATAGACGTCATTGATTGGTTGAAATTACCGAAATACGATGACTTTAACACGAAATAACTTCGAAAATGAAGAATTTTCTTAAAAACGCCAAGAGTAAATGATGTTTTAAATGACACATTCTACCAATATACGAAATTTGAAAGTGTTTAGTTACAAAAAAATTTTTTTTCTATGTGCCAGCCAAAAGGAAAAGATCCTAGTTCTATATTTGTCCTAATCCAACCGTAACCAACACAATACTTTATTAACACATATCTTTTATAAAAGACTTCACTAGCCAAGTATATACTTCTTCAAGGATGATTTAAGGAATTTTTACTGCTATTTCTTGCATGTTAAGTTTGCACAGAAATTCACTCAATGGTTTAACATGTTTTAGTTTTAGTTGAAAAGATAATAATTTTTCATTCAATACATTTGAATTATAGGGCGGTAAGCTGGCAGAATTGTTAGCATGCCGGGCGAAATGCTTAGCGGCATTTCGTCTGTCTTTGTGTTCTGAGTTCCGCCGACGTAGACTTTGTCTTACATCCTTTCGGAATCGATTAAATAAGTACCAGTTACGCAGTGGGGTCGATTTGATCGACTGAATCCCTTTGTCTGTCCTTGTTTGTCCCCTCTATGTTTAGCTTTCTGTGGGCAATAAAGAAACAAATATATTTGAATTATGTCGTGTTCTTTTTTCTTTTTCTTCTTTAAAGAAATAATTTGCTGCTGGAGATTGTTTTATGGCGTATCCAACATGTTCATTTTGTGAGTAATTGTTCTCTGCACAGCACAAAACATTAAAATATACTTTCATATGATTGTAGATCAACTGCTTTCTTAATGTATAATTTTGAACAAGAACAGACCCAATAATTTAGCATTGAAATAATCGCAACAACATCAACAAAAGTAACAACAATCCAGAAAAATGGCGATTACTTTGTTCTGTCGGGTCGTCGTGGTAAGAATATTGATTAAACTCAAAAGCACCAAATTTTGCTATAATTTTCATCTCCAGGAGAAACACTAGCACCACCTCATCATAAGACTCCAGTACAACACCACCAATGATTATTGACTCTAAACTTTGACGTTGTTGTTATTGACGTCGTCATCATCGTCGTCGTCGTTATTGTTGCTTGACCCCCAGCTCAGATCTGATCGGGCATAGGCTTTGTTTAATAAACCGCGATCACAGTGTCAACAATAACATTCACACATACAATACCTAAAACGCAAATCAATACATTTTGCGAGCTTGACAAGCAAAGTGGAAGTTCTGGACAATGTCCCGAAAGTTTTGGCGTCGATTTGCACGTTAATGAGATCTTTCGAGACCTAAGTAGAAAAAATCGAGAACTTAGACGAAACCGGCAGTCAAGTCCAGAAGCTAACGCTGTCATTCAACAGTAACTGGTTGACCGAAAATTTTTGACATGTCTGGGAATATTTCTGGGGTGGTTTTAAGTTCTGTCTATAGGAGCTAGATATTTACGTTATCCAGTGGAATCACATGCACATCAAGAGAACCATTTTTTCTGCTCCTAATATTTCAGTTCTCGAGCCCTTACTATTAGGTTGTCTCCCATGAAATGTCGTATTTCAAATGGGATTCTTATGAGTCATCTATAAATGGATTTTTAATGAGTTTCTATGTATATGCTTGTGTTTACTCACTCTTTTTTTTCTAGATAATACTATTATTCAAAATTGCTACCAACAGCTCTTATGACAATGTTGACAACTGGAACAATACCGAGTGATTTTCTTGTACGAATACAAGTTGCGTCACTCTGCCACCGAAGCTCTACGAAACAACAAGCGGGATTTTGGTAACGATTCTGTTAACATTAGAACTGTTCAGAGATGGTTCCAAAGATTTCATTCAGGAAATGAAAGCCTTCAAATGAACCAAGAGGGAGACCAAAATCAGTTATTCGGCATGATGAATGGAATGTTTTGGTTAAATTGAAATCCGAGAACAACGGTCCGAAAAATCGAACCAGAGCTCTAGATATCTCCCGCAACTGCTTCTCGACACTTGAAGAAAATTGGAAAAGTCAAAAAAATGGATAGGTTTGTTCTCCATCGGCTTAATGAGATTCAAAGAAACAGATGCCTTACAGTGTGTTCCATGTTGATTTCTCAGTTGGAAAGAGAACTATTTTTGTATCGACTAATTACGTGAGATGAGGAATGGATACTCTTTGATAACCAGCAAGAGGACAGGACATTGGTTAGATGCAGGAGAGTCACCAAAACACTACCCAAAACGACCATTGCACCCTAAAAAGTTGATGGTCACTGTATGGAGGTCAACAAAGAGGGTTATTCATTATTCATTTTTGCAACAAGGAAAAACTGTAACAGCAACATATTATTGTCAGCAAATTGATTGTATGCATGAAAAATTAAAAAAGAAGCAACATAAATTAGTGAATAGAGATGGCCCAATTTTGCTTCATGATAATGCACGGCCTCACACTTCTCAAGCTACGGTCCACAAGCTGCAAAGCCTGAATTATGACATTTTGGCACATCCTCCTTATTCTCCTGATATCTCTCCTACTGATTATCACATATTTAAACACTTCAAGCTTGCTATACGCAATAAAGCATTCTTAAATAGAGAAGAGGTAACTGAAGCATTCGAATAGTTTATCAGTGTGCATAAGATGACAAATTCTTTGAAGATGGAATTCATGCCTTAGAGGAACGTTGGATGAAGGTCATAAATGAACAAGATCATATTTTGATTAAATAAATAAATATTCTAAAACTTAAAAACAGTTTTAATGTTTCCTTTTTCAAATGCGATATTTCATGTGAGACAACCTAATAGAAAATACTGGTGTTCATTTCACCGGTTATCCGAATCATCAGCGGCAGTTAGGTGAGAGAGAGAGGGGGGAGAGAGGGGAGGGAAAGAGAGAGAGAGAGGGAGGGAAAGAGAGAGAGGGAGGGAAAGAGAGAGAGAGAGGGAAAGAGAGAGAGAGAGGGAAAGAGAGAGAGAGAGAGAGATGCACGATCTGGCACTATATGAAAAATTGACAACTTTGTGAGGTTCATACAGAAACCGGCTAGTTTTACCCAAACGAAACGATGCAGGTCGACTGTCTTATATATTACCGGAAATAATTATAGGTTGTGGAAGTGTCTTTCAAATGCCTAGATTGGTTGAAACCATTAGCTTAACACACACACACACATGCATGCATGAATACCTACATACATATGCTCATACACATGCATACATATCTCCTTTCGTAAGAGTAAAAGACTTCATTTTAAAAACAGACCTCAATGCTATATATATATATATATATATATATATATATATATATATATATATATATAGCAATAAGAAAATGGAGGGGAATATGTGGTACTCATCAACTTGCAGACGTTGTATTATGTCAATTTACCTGCATATTTTTTAACTAAGAGGACAATAAAAACAATATACAAACACATGTGACATATTATGTCATATCAGTAATTAAAAAGGACATCTAGTGACTGAAGATGGGACAATGTCTTACAGCTGTTTCAGTCTAGGGTTGACATGCATCATTCTATCTATATAACTCCAGTAGGCTGAAGTAATCGATAGATGAAATGGATGAAATAGAGGTACATGTATGATTCTCTAGGCCTCTTCAGAGATTTTATAAAGTTCATGAAGTTAATTTACAATATCCAAATATGATATTATCCCTTAGTGGGTTGGATTCACAACCCCTAATTTACTTGGATTATAAATATATATATATATATATATATATATATATATATATATATTATAGTATAATACATTTATAGGAACTGAATATATAGGCGCAAGCATGTCTGTGTAGTGAATACTTTGTTTCTCAGCCACATGGTTCTGGATACAGTTTAAATGCATGCTACTTTGTGTGTGTGTGTGTGTGTGTGTGTGTGTGTGTGTGTGTGTGTGCGTGTGTGTGTGTGTGTGTGTGTGTGTATTTACATTTGTCTTTCTTTATTCGATTACATTTCACAATCATAACTGAAATTTATGATGTTTTACGTTATTTTTCATTTCAGATTGTGCAAGAGATGAATTAATTAGTTAATCAGAGATTAATTAATTAGTTAATCAAGTTTTCTCCACTTAACCACTTTTCTGACTTTGGGAAACTCGCAAAATGAAACATAAATTATTCAAAATATTCAGTTGTAATAAATGTTGTCTATGAGTACGTAGTTTATGTGTGTGAGATTGTGTGTGTGTGTGTGTGTGTCTCTCTCTCTCTCTCTCTCTCTCTCTCCCTCTCTCTCTCTCTCTCTCTCTCTCTCTCTCTCTCTCTCTCTCTATCTCTCTCATTTTCTCTTTCTCTTTCTCATTCTTCATCTCTTTTCCGATATATACATATATATAACATGCAGCGCAGGAGTGGCTGTATGCTAAGTAGCTTGCTTACCAACCACATGGTTTCGGGTTCAGTCCCACTGCGTGGCACCTTGGGCAAGTGTCTTCTACTATAGCCTCGGGCCGACCAAAGCCTTGTGAGTGGATTTGGTAGACGGAAACTGAAAGAAGCCTGTCGTATATATGTATATATATATATATATGTATGTGTGTTTGTGTGTCTGTGTTTGTCCCCCACCATCGCTTGACAACCGATGCTGGTGTGTTTACGTCCCCATGACTTAGCGGTTCGGCAAAAAGAGACCGTTAGAATAAGTACTAGGCTTACAAAGAATAAGTCCTGGTGTCGATTTGCTCGACTAAAGGCGGGTGCTCCAGCATGACCGCAGTCAAATGACTGAAACAAGTAAAAGAGTAAATAGATATATGACGATATACGTATATATGTGTGTGTGTATATATTTGTGTGTGTGTATGTATATATATATATATATATATATATATATATATATATATATATATATACTCGCAAATGTACTCGTACCTTGGACGGTTTAAGTTGCTTTGGTGGTATTCTTTTCACCAAATGATTAAACTACCGAGAAGGCCTATGAGTAGCACGGCAATCTATGTTTCCGATTAACCTAGGAACGGAAAATCAAATTGAAGGCTGGTTATTCTGCAGGTCGTTGCACTTTAATGACCATGGAGCATATAACTTTGCAAACGATGCAAAGTAGAGCTACAGAAGTGTTTTGGGAGTAGATCACGGATAATGACTACAAAATGTAGTTGTTTTACATGAAAGCAAGATTTCTTGGCAGAAACAGCCTCATAAATGGTGTAAGGAAATTGAAGGAAGACGTTGAAACTTCCCCTCTGCGAGTTTTTATTCTTTTTCAACTGCAAAGGGAGCTATTTTGTCGGAGAGATAAGCTAACAAAATTCCCTTTATTCTGTCTTTCCACATAGCTTGCGCATAAACTAACAGCGAATACTGCATAAATTTAAATTGGTATGGAGCTTTCTGAAAGTTACGTATATCTTTCATTAGTGGAAGCCAAACTCTTATTTAAAGGTTGATTCTTTTGGACGAATAATATGTGATTGTTTTTTAAAAAGTCTAGAACGACAATACTAAAACGTATTTGAAACAATGGACAACAGTCGAAATATCATAATGGATGGGTAAATAAGCATACTTAGACTAATACAACACATTGATAGGTAAACAAAAGTATCAACAAATAGAAGAGAGGGAAGGAAACATCACCTTTCAAATAACTCAGAATAGGTAAAGGTAAGCTTGCCAAAGTTTAATGCAGTTTAAGATTGTTTGGTATTGGATATTCAATTTAATCACCGTGGCAAGTGGGCAGTCGAAATAAATAAATAGACAAAATCATTTCACTTTCATAAAATGATTTAAAACGTATGGAAGACCCTACATAAAAAAAATCTGTGTCCATTTAGGTCCATTTATGCGGGAGCTCTGGGCAAAATGTTTAGTGCATGACCATCCTTGAGACATTAGTAATGTGCGTAAAGTTTGGTGAAAATCGGTTGAGAATTGTGGAAGTGTATGCGTTCAGTGTTCCTAATCAATTTAATCACCGTCGCTGGTGGGCAGTGGAAATAAATAAATAGACGAAATCCTTTCACTTTTATAAAAAGATTAAGAAAGTATGGAAGACCCTACAGATTATAAAACAGCTGATTAATGCAAATGAAGAGGAATCATCTATTGTTGGTTTCCTATCGCTCTAGAGGCCCCGATATCGATTTTTCTAAAATCTAAGTAGCCTATGTTCGGGTCTGGGATAGGAAGCAGCTGTGTACAAAATTTTAAAGAAACTGAATGAAAAATGTAGAAGTTATTGAGGTACATTAAATTTTTGCAAGCACACACACACACACACACACACACACACACACACGCACACACAATAAAATATTCCTTTGAATATTCTTTATAAAGTTTATATATATATATATATATGTGTGTGTGTATATATATATATATATTTATGTGTGTATGTGTGTGTGTGTGTGTGCGTGTATTTCAAAACTGTACAAAAAAGAGACAGAGACAGGTGAGGGAACAACAAGCACCGTGTATTAGTTTGACACTTAGGAAAATTTAAAGACGTTTTCGACGTTTCGAGCCTATGCTCTTCGAAAGAAAGGAATGAGGAAAGAAAACATAAAGACAGAGAAAAGAAAAACGGAGAGAGGGAAAAACGTGTCTGGATTAACAGTTTCACAGACGGGCTTCTTTCAGCTTCCATCTACCAAATCCACTCAAAGGAACTATAGAAGAAGAGATTTGCCGGAGGTGTCACGCGGTTGGAGTGAACCCGGAACCATGTGCTTAGGAAGCAAAGTCTTACCACATAGCCACGCCTGTAAATCTAACCGATATCTTTGGTTTGTTTATCTTTGAAGTCGTCGTATCCATGATTAACATAATTATAAGTAATACATGAATTTTGAATATTTTTGTAAGGTGCGTTTTGATGTGATTCTGTGAAGAACGAAACATATTTTATCCCAGCCCCTTACACACACATTTGCAGTTCTAAGAGGGTTTTAATTCTTATTTCTAGCAATATAGATGCTACCCGGCAACCTCAATTACAACTGTGTGGTGTAAATGTATGTATCTATGTGTGTGGATACCCACCACCACCACTGCTTGACAACTGGTGTTGGTTTGTTTACGTTCTTTTAACTTAGCGGTTCGGTCAAAGACACCGACAGAATGAATACCAGGCTTAAATGTAAAATAAGCACTGGAATTGATTCGTTCGACTAAAATCCAGCATGGTCGCAGTTCAAAGACTCAAACAAGTGAAAGGTAAAAAATAACCCAAGCTGACAACAAACCTTATATTTTTCAGAGTTGTTCTTGTTTCGCCTCTCACCAATTCTCTTCCTGTAAAACACTAATGTTTCTGTACTTGATCTGCTAAAAATAGCAAATAACAATCTTAAAAAAGAATTTCGGTCATTTTGGATGACGTAAATTTTGAGATGTTTTGTCTGTGTGAGAAAAATTCGGATAGTCTTAACTGAAACATCTTTGAGCATCGGTCTACTCAGTGTGATATGATTTGGAGGCTAAACAAATACTAAATAAAAGCTAACATATCCGTCCAGTTGGGATTTAGTTCTGGTGAGTTTTGGGAAAAACGAACGACATGCAACTAAGAGGACAACGAATCGTGTCCTAGCCGGCTACAGAGTAAGTTCACCGCCATCAATTCACCGTGAAGAAAGTTCACCGTGAAGAAAGTTCACCATGAGAAAAGTTCGCCATGAAGAAATTTCACCGCAAGGAAAGTTCACCGAGAAAATATATCCATAGTATCTCACTATTAATAGTTAAAAACTGTTGCATTGAACAAAAATTTTTAAAAAACGGTGAATTGATAACGGTGAATTTTTCCTGCGATGAACTAATGACGGGTGAACTTACCGGACATGATCCCAGCCTGTTTCAAATGTTCACTTAAACTGTAAATAGGTACCACTGCGTGTTAGGCAACTCTGCCGCTTCATGTCTGGTCAATCCATATGTCCACAGTTCAGTCTAGTTAGCTGTGTCTGCCACTACAGTAAGAAGGAGGCTTTCACCCAGCCAACTATTGTCTTATTGCTCTCACATCTAACGACTCAAACGTAATGGAGACAGTAATTTACAAAGACATTTTTCTACACTTACACCTTACATCTCTCTCTCTCCCCTTTCCACTCAATGACCGCAGAACCAGATCCACTGATGATCTATTCTCTTATGTCACTCACCAGAGGATTCTCACTTTAGGGAAGTTCAGTAAAAGCAATGTTGTTACCCTAGGCATCAGCAAAGCATTCGACCATGTCAGGCATGCAAATCTACCAAAAACTACCCACCATCATACTCCATCCTCATTTCTCATCTCTTGAATCCATAGCTTCCTGTCAAATCATACATGTTGACAGAGATCTTTCTGTCTCACTTTCAATCAATTCAGGTGTTCCCCGGGGTTTGGTTTTTCCCCCACTTACTTCCTTCTGTAATTCGTCAATGACCTCCTTACGACTACATCCAGATACAGCTGTTCTTATACAGATAATACAACTCTTCCTTCTTCCTTAGCTTTCCCCAGCCGTTTATCAACTTCACACCAAACCTAAACCTACACTGATTCCATAAACAGAAACCCTGAGAACATCCTTCAGTGAAGCCATGTAAACCTTGTCTCTTTTAACAGCACAAAAACTCAAGCGCTATTCATATCAAGAAAACAACGCCACACAACAGTCTCACTCCATATGAGGGACACTCGGCTAGAGTCTTCACATTCAATTTAAGTCATCACAGTCACTCCGAATCTAGACATCTCTATATTGCTGAGGATCTCTCCTGACAAAAACACATCTTTAGCACAGCTAGGATCACATCCTCCAAACTAGCTCTTCTCTTTAGACTCAGAAAATATTTTAGCCCCAAACAGCTGCTCAAGTTGAACCCACGGTGGAGTATTGCTCTTACATCTGGGACAAAAGCTGCTACTAGGCACACTGATATCTTGGACCGCAATCAATGAAGGATTATTCGACCAATTGGACACACTCCAGCCTCTGGCTCACGGCCATGATGTATCCTCTCTCTATCTTTTCTGCTGCTGCTATAATTGAATAGTCATTACTTCTCAGAGCTGGCTGGTCTTGTACTTCCACCGCTCAGGTATCCCACACCACTCAGCTTCTTTGTTGTATCCAACCACTTTGTTGTATCCAACCACACTTTGCTTGCGCAAACTACTATGCCCAATCCTTTCTCCCTGCACCCAGAACATCATCCCTCTGGAATCTTCATCCAACTCATGTCTTTCCTACGAGTGGTGACCTACAGCAGTTTAAACGGAACATTAACAGCACCGTCCGCACCAATGTTGGAGAGGGGCTGCAAGGAACTGGGTTCTATCCCTCACTTTAGAACTGTGGTTCTCAACTGGGGTCCGTATGGCCCTTGAAGGTCCATATAACGTAATAAAATAGTAAACTGGGGATCCACAATGGTACTTTAAGGACCCCCTGAAAAGATTTTGCTTTAGATGCATGTATTGCAAGAAACAGCGAGATTTCTTTCTCTAATATTTAACAAAGTTCTACGTACACAAGTTAATGGGTGAAAAACAAAACAGGAATTTTGAAAGAAGTTTCTGTTTTAAGCATCGAATGGTTATGGTGTCCACCAGAATAAAATAGTAACGAAAGAGCCCATAGATAAAAAAAAAATGGTTGAGCACCCCTACTTTAGACTCAGTAAATATAACAAATTGCAGCGTGGAAGGTGTTTATAAGCCATTTAAGAAACACACAAAAACCGTCAGATTCACTTCAGCATTTAAATTTAATTTGCCAAAATATTTTCGTCGCTTTGTCAAAATTCTGTGCTGCATCTCTGTGCTGCTGTAAGAGTAGATGCAGCACAGAACTTTGTCAGTGAACAGGTCGCGACGAAAATATTTTGACAAATTAAATTTAAATGTTGAAGTGAATCTGACGGTTTTTGTGTGTTATTTTAAATGGCTTATAAACGCCTTCCACGCTGCAATTGTTTTCGTTCCAGCACACGATCTCAGATCAGGTCACTTGCTATGCAAGTACATCTCCGTAAATGTAACAAAATATTTCATAAAAGTCAAGGAATACGCAAAGCAGCAGCAGCATCAAAAACATATTTCATTCTTTAGAGTGGTTAATTCTTCGTTTAATTCCCATCTATTTCAAGGATAAATTCACCATAACTTTCATACATACTAAAGACATTAGCAAAAGGAGGAAGCGTAAATTTACGATTCAGCCAACATGATAAAAAAAACGAAGAGAATATGTGTTATACAAAAACAGCTGTTGTGGAGAGAATGGAATAGATGTAATGTGTTATAAATATGCTGATATGATATAAAACCACAGAGATTGACGATGAGTAATGCAGTTTGAATGATGTGTATAGTCTGATTAAAATTATTAGCTAGCATCGGCCTGCCATCAACTATCAAATGAATTTGAAACATACACACGCGCGCACGCCAACACAAACACACACACCATAGACACTGTCTCTCTCTCACACACACACACACACAAATGCATACACACGGACAGCAAGTATCACACACCACATACGCATGCACGCACATACATACACACACACACGCATACAGCAACACCTAAAGAAATAACTTAGATGTTTTTGACCTCAACGATGTCAAAAACAGGGCATCTAACGAAACATTTCCAAAAAGTTTATATACAATGTATATATATATATATATATATATATATCATATATATATATATATATATATCATATATATATATATATATATATATATATATATATCATATATATATATATATATATATATATATATATATATATCATATATATATCTATATATATATATATATGATAGATCGTTGACCTACACCATTCAATTTTTTTTCTCCGTACTTTTCTCCTTGTTTTCTCCGTATTCTTTCTGTTGAAGAGCGTAGCTCGAAACGTTAAAGACTTTCCGTATTCCCGAGCGTCATACTAATACATCCTTTTGTTGTTTACACCACCTGTCCTCGTCTGTTGTTGTTTTTTTTTCGTACGTTCTCCCATATATATATATATAGTTCTATATTTAAGAGATGAGGAATTATTTACATTATTTACATTATTTACATTTGACGGATATTTCTCCTCATCTTGTTTGTTGTTAACACAACGTTTCGGCTGATATACCCTCCAGCCTTCGTCAGGTGTCTTGGGGAAATTTCGAACTTGGGTTCTCATTCCTAACCTTGGGGTTAGTAGCCCGCGCTCTTAACCACTACGCCATATGCCCGTGGGCAATTATGAGGTGAATTTTAAGGCTTATAAATCTATTATTTTTCTATCCTTATTTTGAGGGGGCGACAGGGAGCAACTGAAGGCACTAGGTCTCTACTCCCTGGAGCGCAGGCGGGAGAGATATATAATAATATACATATGGAAAATACTGGAAGGACTGGTACCAAACTTTGGCATCAAGTAATACACGAATACCCGCACAGGTCGCCACTGCACGGTACCAAGGGTACCGTCCACTGCATCTCACATAAGAACAAGGTACTGCAACAGCCTCGGTTTCAGAGGACCTCAACTCTTTAATACCCTGCCAAAACATTTGAGAGACCTGCAAGACATGGATATAGAGGTCTTCAAAACAAAACTCGACGCTTTCCTCTCCACGATACCAGACGAACCAATGGCTCGAAATGAGACACAGTTTAGGGCAGCGATGTCAAATTCTCTTATACACCAGATGTGCCATCAAAACTCTTGATTGGACTATATAAGGTAGAGGAGAAGAGCCATGCAAGGAGCGTGAAGAGAGCACAGCATAGAGATGGAAAGTCACGGTGGTGCTCCAGCATGACCACAGCCACTTGGCTGAAACCCATAAATAAATAAATAAATAAAAAAAATATATATATACATATATATGTATATACTTACATATATATACACACACATATACATATATATGCATACATATATTTTTGCGCGCGCGCACCCACGCACACACACACACACATAAACGGGTATGATATAACATTGCTTAGGTGATACTGATTGAGAAGCGAAATATCTATTTGTCTATGTTTGCTGTATTTTCTGTATGTCTTTTCTGAAATTAGTTCTTTTGTAGTAATCACTGTTTGTTAACTCTATGTTCTTCCTTGTTGTAATAAGCTGGTAGGTTTCCGGACAGCGTTTATATTGTTAAAACTGCAGACGCCATCCGATTGAATGACACTGTTCATGTGTCGAAACCATAGCCATATCCGTTTGGGCAGCTGATGATGGGAATGCACATATGTTATGCTTGACTGTGATATTCTTATATCTTAGTCTGGTCATTCTGGGGTTGTACTTTATTCTTGTAAAATGTAAAGTGTTTAGGGATTCATAGTTTGTGGGGATCACTTACACTAATTTTGTTTGGTTTTCATCATAGGTAACCTAATTAGGCTTGGACAATGCTTAGATATTGGTGCCTTCTTTTTTTTTTTGAGGTTCTGCGGCATGTACACACACACTACACCACCTGTCCTCGTCTGTTGTTTTTTTCGTAAATTCTCCCATATATATACACTTATATACACATGCATACATATATATATATATACATGTATTCACATATAAATAAACATATATACATATATACATATATACGCATGCATACACACACACACACATACATATATATATATATATATATATATACACACACACATATACATATATAGCGCAGCTGTTCAGTTCCACTGCGTTGTACCTTGGGCAAGTGTCTTCTACTATAGCCTCGGGCCAACCAACGCCTTGTGAGTAGATTTGGTAAACGGAAACTGAAAGAATCCCGCCGTATATATATATATATATATATATATACACACATCTGTGTGTATGTTTATTCCGTATCCCATCACTGCTTGACAACTGGCGTTGGTATGTTTACGTCCCCGTAATTTAGCGGTTCAGCAAAAAGAGAATACGTACTAGGCTTTAAAAATATAGTCCTGGGGTTGATTCATTCGACTAAAAGCTCTTCAATGCGGTACTCCAGCATGGCCGCAGTCAAATGACTGAAACAAGTAAAAGAATAAGCGTATACACACACATTATATATATTGATCGCTAGCCACTACACATTCTTTTTTTTTCTCTTCCTGTTTCTTTCTGTGGAAGCGCATAGGCTCGAAACGTTAAAGACTTTTTCACTTCCCGAGCGTTAAACGAATACATCTGTTTGTTGTCTACACCACCTGTCTTCGTCTTTTGTTTTGTTGTATTTTTTTGTGTGAATTCTCCCTAGATTTATATATATATATATATATATTTATATAAGGGCATTACTATACAATAACGCCTCACGCCATGAGGGACTCTAAGGTCAGACTACTATAAAAACACATTTTTACCGAATGCGAGGAAATGCAACTCTCAAAGCCAACCCCTTAAAAACGGACTAAATTATAGATCATGATTTGGTAGTTATTGTAGTATTATACAACTTCTACTCGTCAGTATAATATGGTCAAGAAAGGCGCAGGCGAGTTATATGGTAGGAAGTTTGCTTCCCAACAACTTAGTTCCGGATTCAGTGGCATTCCGTAACACCTACTATAGTCATGCGCCCATCAAAGGCTCATGAGAGGATTTGATCTCAGAACACAGATGAAATTGATCGCGTTAGTACATATATTCCTTAGTCAACCTCTTTTTCTTCTTTTTTTTTGGCATACAAAGGATCCAACTAAAGCTAGAAATGTATGACGGGCTGCATTTAGAGGCGGTCTGCAAATAAATCGATGACCATTCCCGATCGCGGACTATTAATTTTTTCCGATCTCCCAATCAAAACATATATAGTAAGTTCGAGTTAGGATTGAGGTTAGGATTAGCGTTAGAGTTATGGTTATATTTCGGTTGGGGTAAGAACAAACCAACTTAAAAGCTTCACTTAAAGAAAAAGAAACAAAAAGTGCAAGGAAAACAAGATATTCCCGTCAATAAAAGCACAAAATACAATGCAAAATCTGAAGAAAATTGAAAAGCATATATTATTTTGTAAATATATGTAAAGGGGACAGCTTCAATGATTGCTTGAAAGTGATATCTCACCCATTACATACAAACATGCACAGAGACGTTTACAATACGTGAATTAACACAACAACAATGATATATAAACAGATATATGAACCTTCTGTCGACGTTTTAGTTTTGGAAAATAACGCAGATATAAGTAACAACTATGAAAAAACATTGAAACAGAAGTAGATGTTATATCTGTAATAGTTAAAATAAACAAACTGTAATGAGCTGTGATTGGAAATAAAGTAGAAGAGGTATGTTGATAGTGTTGACCCATGAAATGAAGAATTTATTGAAGTTTTGAGATGATTTGCTCGTCAGGGAAGATACGAGTTCTTAGACATAAGGTTCTGCTTGAAACATTATTCTCTACTTCATCTCATGCTGCTGCAATATAAACCATTTTTCTTGATATTTCCAAACTAATTCATGCTGACACAAACCACCACTAACTTACCAATTCTAGCGACTATCCTTAACAAGTTCTGATAGTTTGCTTACATTCTTCTAAAAATACATACAAAATCAGCTTAGCTAAATCTCTACTCACTTCCAAAGTTTCACTGAAATTAACATGCTAAAGAAGACTCCTATAAAGAAGAGAAAAAGTAATGATTCATATGCATACGAAGAAAAGTGTTACTACCGTCGACTTACTTGACTATCAAGAAATAGTAGCCAAAGTTCCCTCAAATCACACCTTACCATCTTTAAAACAAATGGAAGAATAAAATATTTTGCCAAATTCTCTTCTGTATGTGTAGGAGTGGCTGTGTGGTAAGTAGCTTGCTTACGAACCACATAGTTCCAGGTTCAGTCCCACTGCGTGGCACCTTGGGCAAGTGTCTTCTACTATAGCCTTGGGTCGACCAAAGCCTTGTGAGTGGATTTAGTAGACGGAAACTGAAAGAAGCCCATCGTATATATATAAATACGTATATATATATATTTGTGTGAGTGTGTGTATGTGTTTCTGTGTCTGTGTTTGTCCCCCCAACATCGCTTGACAACCGATGCTGGTGTGTTTACGTCCCCGTCACTTAGCGGTTCGACAAGAGAGACAGATAGAATAAGTACTAGGCTTACAAAGAATAAGTCCTGGGGACGATTTGCTCGACTAAAGGCAGTACTCCAGCATGACCACAGTCAAATGACTGAAACAAGTAAAAGAATAAAAGAGACTTATTAGTTAATGTCGTCCCTGATAGTCGTATATAAATTCTTCGTCGGTAATGACACCTCAAGCCAATATTTACCTCCAAATTTATTACAAATATTTATCTCTAATTTGCAGAATAAACATCGTCAAACATTGTTTGTTATTAGATTTATATTCCGGCTTTACGCTTTGAGTTCAAATTCCGCCGAGGTCCAACTATGTCTTTCATTCTTTCAGGGTCAGTACCAATTGAGCAGTGAGGTTGATATAATTGACTATAGTACTCTCCACAAAAATTTCAAGCCAAACGCCAGTTGGAGAAAAGATTACTACTACTACTACTGCTGCTGCTGCTGCTGCTGCTACTACTACTACTACTAATAATAATAATAATAATAATAATAATAAGGCGGTGAGCTGGCAGGATCATTAGCACGCGGCCGAAATGCTTAGCGGTATTTCGTCTGTCGCTACGTTCTAAGTTCAAATTCAGCTGAGGTCAACTTTGCCTTTCATCCTTTCGGGGTCGATAAATTAAGTACCAGTTACGCACTGGAGTCGATGTAATCGACTCATCCTCTCCCCCAAAATTGCTGCCCTTGTGGCAAAATGTGAAACCATTATTATTATTATTATTATTTCTGGAAATTATCCATAGGCCCCGGACCAAGCAGATACCGCTATACAAAGCAGCGATCCAACCACGGAAAACCAAACCGAAACCGGCTGCCCTGAGTACAGCTGCCAAGTATTGATGGTCGACCCTATCAAAGACCTTAGACTGATCTGAATTGATCAGAACCCCACCCATGCCAGCTTTGTTCCTACCCTCTCTGTGATGTAGCGCATAAAGTGGAGGTTGTCACGAATAGATCTGTTTGGGATGGTAAATGTGTGCCTTGCCAGTCAGCTTGTCCATGAGAAGCACCAACCTCTTGGCTAACATCTTGGTCAAAATCTTCAACTCTGTATTGAGCAGCATGATAGGCCTGAAATTTTCTATAACATCCCACTTGTTTGGGTCCTTTTTCAGCAGTACTGATGCTGAGTAGAAGTTAGTCCCCTCAAAATTAACCCTTTAGCATTTAAACTGGCCATATCCGGCTGAAATACTCTACCTGTTTTATGGTCAAACTGTCCAGATCTATTCTCTCACACCAACCCTAAAATATATCATTCTAAAAATTAACAGTTACCTCATCAAAATCTCAAAGCTATCAAATAATCCTTTCTACTTTAGGCACAAGGCCCGAAATTTTTGGGGAGGGAGCCAGTTGGTTAGATGAACCCCAGTATGCAACTGATACTTAATCTATCGACCCTGAAAGAATGAAAGGCAAAATTGACCTCGGCGAAATTTGAACTCAGAGCATAAAGACTGACGCTAAGCATTTCACCTGGCATGCTAACGTTTCTGTCAACTCACCACCTTTAATAATCTTTTCTACTCTAGGCACAAAGCCTGAAATTTTGTAGGGAGGAGGACATCAATTAGATCGACCCTAGTATGCAACTGGTACTTAATTTATCGACCTCGAAAGGATGAAAGGCAAAGTCAACCTTGGTGGAATTTGAACTCAGAACATAAAGACAGAAGAAATACCGCTAAGCATTTTGCCCGGGGTGCTAACGCTTCTGCCAGCTCACCACCACCTTAAAGCTATAAAATAATGCATGATTAATTCAAACAACAACGTGAATAAAAAAAGCATTACATTTGACAGAGCAGTTTGGTTGTTAAGGGGTTAAACAACCTGTCTGTGCTTGGTGGCATGATAAAATGCACCCAGTTCACCCTGTAAAGTGTTTGGTGACAGAATGAGTGTTCCGCTGTAAGAATTCTACCAAAACAAGGAATGTACAAGACACAGAAGCAGCCATAAGATGTATCACTATAATAAACCTTCTACAATGGTTGTAACTCAAAATAAGAACTGGGACAAAATAGGGGTACGCTTTAGTCTGCCTTGTACGAAGCAATCTGTCTAGTGCTGATGACAAAAATAAATGCATTAGTGTTCTTTGAAAAGTGGTTGGTGACAGGAAGGGTATCCAGGTTTAGAAGATATGCCCCACTTCCATAAAGAAACAGAAAATACAAGCAAGTTGTGCACTCCACAAGCATCAAAACAGGCTTTCCAACTAGGCAAGGTGTAATATTGAGTAAACTGTTACACCTAATCCTTCTTTCCAAGAATTGCAACCAGTTTGGCTTTCTGTAGAGAATTTGTGTTTTTGAATATTACTGCAGTTTGTAGGAAGTCTTCTTTCATGGTGGTACCAATCCTTCTTAACAATACCTTGATACTATTCTAAATAAGATACAACTTGTCTGGCACTAGAGAAACAATAAAATGTACCTGATGCAAATTGCAAGATATGCACAACACCAAAATTGATCAGTTAACTTTATCATTTTGTTTGTTTGCATGTGTGTGTGTGTGTGTGTGTGTGTGTGTGTGTGTGTGTGTGTGTGTGTGTGTGTGTGTGTGTGTATGAAGGCATGTGGCTAAGTGGTTTGGGTATTTGTAAGAACATGAGTTCAATTCCCAGCGGTATGTTGTGTCCTTGAGCAAGGCACTTTATTTCACATTGCTCCACTCAGCTGACAAAAATGACTTGTATTTCAAAGGGCCAGCCTTGTCACACTGTGTCATGCTGAATCTCCCTTATCGCATTCTCAGAGAATATCCCTGAGAACTACATTAAGGGTACTTGTGTCTGCGGAGTGCTCAGCCACTTGCAGGTTAATTTCATGAAGAGATTGTTCCATTGATTGGAACCCTTGTCATCGTAACTGACAGAGTAACAGTTTCTTTTTGTGTGTGTGTGTGTGTGTGTGTGTGCACCAAATAAGATGGATTGCAACAAGTGATGAGTTCTATTCAACCCATAACAGCAACTGAAAAGTATAACAACATACAAACCAGTTCAAATATGTTTGTTTAAGTCAAAGGCGAGTTTCTTTTGTTTGTTTGTTTTTTTCATCTCCTCAACAAACTGCAGTGAAATGCCTTAATACAAGGCCCGAAATTTTGTGGGAGGGGGTCAGTTGATTAGATCAATCTCAGTATGCAACTGGTACTTAATTTATCGACCCCAAAAGGATGAAAGGCAAAGTTGACCTCGGCGAAATTTGAACTCAGAACATAAAGACACACGAAATGCCGCTAACCATTTCGCCCGGCGTGCTAACGATTCTGCCAGCTCGCCGCCTTTAGAGAATTCTATTAGAATATTACTTCAGTCTGTAGTAAGTCTTCTTTCAAGGCGGCACCATCACCTCTCAATAATACCTTAACATGTGCACATTAAGTTCAAATCCTAGCAGTGTTGACATAGTCCTTCATTCTTCCAGGGTCCATAAAATAAGCAAGTCCTTCATTCTTCCAGGGTCGATAAAATAAGCACCAACCAAATATTGTGATTGGTTCCCAGGGCTACACACTTTTCTCCTACACATGAATTTTGCTCTATTAAAAAAATTAAAAATAGCTGTTAATTTTAGATGAGTTGATTCTGGTTCCACACTGAGAGAAGACCTCCTAGAAACCAAAGAAATCAGACACTTAAAGAATGGAAAGAGTGATAGCATGAGTGACCACCTTATAAGGTTAAACAGTCAAAGACTAGATTAAGAGTTTCACAATGGGTTACCATTGTTGTTATTGTTGTTTGGGTCAGTCCTGATTTAGCAAATCTATGACCAACCAAATGGTGGAACCTTGGGCAAGTGCCTTCAACTTATAGCCTCAGGTCAATCAAAGCCCTGTGAGTGGATTTGGTAGATGGAAACTGAAAAGAAGCTTGTCGTGTGTGTGTGTGTGTGTGTGTGTGTGTGTGTGTGTGTGTGTGTGTGTGTGTCACCATCACTTGACAATCAGTATTGATGAGATTAAATTCTGGTAACTTAGTGGTTCAACAAAATAGACCAATAGAATAAGTATCAGACTTTAAAAAATTAAGTACTGGTGTTGATTTATTTGACTAAAAATTCTTCTATGCAGTGCCCCAGCATGGCCACATTCTAATGGTTGAAACAAGTAAAAGGTAAAAGAGAACTGAGACCATCCCATCTTTTATTCAAAGTACCTCTAGGACTACATTATTTAATGGATGGTATAGTAGTTATTATTCATGGCTGTAGTTGTTGCTTAGTCCCAAGTCAGTTTTGATCCAAAGATGTTCCAAATGTGACCATCTATTTTTTTTCTTCAGTATTTTGTATTCAGCACCATATTACCTGATACACCATCTGCTATTTGAGGAAGATTTAATTTCTACTTCTAGCAACTATAGAAACTCGTCCATTTATCCAATCATTATGTTTATCTATAAGACAGGAATCAACTAAAATGTTACAAGATTTTGTTACATTCAAGGCCAGATTCCTACATAACTTAGCATTTTGTCCAGTCAATTAAAACTAATAATTAACAGACAAGTTAATTGGAGTAAAAATGGAAATATCAAAAACTTTTTTTCTTTTAAATATGTGAAAGATCCTAAATAAATAAACATTTGACAAAATTTCAAGCTCAAATCTTTTATTTGCCCATGAACATTTGCATGCACCAGATAATGTGTACACATATGCACACACACATATATATATATATATGTATTATATGGATGTATGTATGTATACATATTATATGTATGTATATATATGAACTCATGATAATGACTTTGGACATGCAATTAGGCATACAGATCATGCGCTGCTTTCAGACAATCAAATCAAATAATTAATTTGAAAAAATTTCTATCAAATCAACAAAAATTCTGTAATGAACCCATTAGATAGAGGGAGAAAAGGGAGGAGAGGGAGAGAGAGATATAGATGAGAAAGACCACACTAGAGAAAGCGAGATGTGCTTTTATTCATTAACTGACATATTTTACGCAAATTGTATATATTAATTTAGGTCTCAATTTCAATTCCATATCACAGAAATGAAGGTGATTCAAATTAATTTTTTTTATATTAAATTAAAATAAATACTGGTAAAGAAAATTGTTTTAGGCCGATAAAAATGAAAACACAAAGATTGACATGCACACATATATACATACAGCATGATAGATAGATAATGTTGTTTTGGAGCCCTCACCTCCTGAGGAAGTTCTGATGATGCCATTGTGACACATGATGTATCCTGGATATTTTAAGCCTGGCAGAACCCACCCTTCTCTCATTTTGAACACAACCAATTTTTTTCCATGTAGAAAATGAATGAGTGTGTGTATGTGTGTGTGTGTTAGAGAGAGAAGAATCAACCTCAGTACATGGCTGGTATTTTATTTATTGTTCCCCAACTCCCTGACAAAAAAAAAAGGGAAGAACAAAAGGCAAAGTTAACCTTGGCAGGATTTGAACTCAAGAGCACAGTGAATTGGAAGAAATACTACAAAGCATTTCATCTGATACTCTAATGGCTCTGCCAACTGACTGCCTTATAAACACACACGGCCTGTTTCATCTCTTGATTCGTTAGGTGCAGGAATTGAAAAATGAAACTGGTAATCACTGGGAATATATTAAAATTTCTTATAACCAATGTGTGTGTGTACAACTGAAGAATACAAATAAAGTTGTTCTGACCGAAATCCCAGATTCAGTGCAGACTAACTCAAATAATAATGAATTATAACACAAAACACACACCTTACTCTTTATTGTATTTAATGTAATACGGGTGTGCGTTTTATGTGTGTGTATTTGTATATACGGATATAACTAAAGCCTCGTAGAACAACAAACATAATACTATATATAAGAAATGTAGTTCTTGTGTATGCAACTAGTGGAATATATGGTCACAACACAGGCACCAACCCTCTCCAAATTAAATAGTCCCTGCAAGGAAAGATACTCAAATCTGGCATGATTTCGGGAGCAAGAAGAATCTACTAATGTGATCTTTGTTATTGTTATCCAAAAAAATGAATATCTTTTGTCAATGGGACAAACAACACTGCAATCATTACTACTGCCTTATAATTATAATAAAAAGTAATAAAACTGCAAAAACGTTAGAGCACCGGACTAAATGCTTTTTAAGTATTTAGTTAACACCTTTATAATATTTCATTTTAAATTCCACTTAGCTTGACTAAATTTGCCAACACAAAAGATGATACGATGTATATATGTATGTATGTATGTGTATATATATGACAGTTTGAGCTTTGTAAATCAATGCTGCAAGAAAAAAAAAAAAAATGTCACAACTGTATGAGAACTAAAATTATTTTGAGAGACATGCTAAAGTCCAATATATCTTAGTGACTGGACTGCCTGTTTCATCTGTTGATTCTTCAGATGGAGAAATAGAGAAATAAAATTGGTAACCACTGGGAATATACTGAAATTTCTGATAACCAATGTGTGTGTGTGTGTGTGTGTGTGTGTGTGTGTGTGTGTGTGTGTGTGTGTGTGTGTGTGTGTGTGTGTGTGTGTGTGTGTGTGTGTGTGTATATATATATATATATATATATAAATGTGTGCATGTGTGTGTATGTTTCGAATTTACAGAAAACAAAAGACAAATACAGGTGAAGGAACAACAAACAGGTAAGTTTGACACTCAGGAAGAATGGAAAAGTCTTTGATGTTTCGAGCCTATGCTCTTTGATAGAAAGGATTGAGGGGAGGGAAAAAAAAAGGAGAGAGAGAATGAAAAAAAAAAACAAAGAAAAAAATGTGTAGAGATTAACAGTTCAACATGATAAAATGGCTGGAAGAAAGAAGGTGAATGAAAGGGAGATAATAACGGTGACCCGGATGAACTAGGGTGTGCAAGGGCATGTGTGTATGTGTGAATGGGAGCAAGCACATGTGGATGTGTGAGCTTAAAATTGCAGACCTGTGTGTGCGTGTGTGTGTGTGTGTGCATGGGAGCATGTATGTCTGTGTGTGTGTGTGTGTGTATATATATATATATATATATATAGTTAGACAGACAGACAGATATATATATATATATATATATATATATATATATATATATACATACATGGAGGCACATGGCCCGGTGGTTAGGCATGTTGCATTCACAATTGCCAGATCTTGGGTTTGATTCTCAGACCAAGCAGTGTGTTGTATTCTTGAGCAAAATATTTCATTTCATGTTGCTCCAGTTCACTCAGCTTCAAGTGGGTCACCCTGTGATGAACTGACCTTCTGATCAGAGGGAATGTTTGCTTGCTCCATCTAGCCAGTTGGGTGGCATCACTTGGAAGCGAAAATGGTGCAAAGCACAGTGTAACAATGTATAACAACATTTTATAATCAGGTGTATGTGTGTATATATATATATATATATATATATATATATATATATATATATATGGTTTGACTACTATTTTATCACCAAACAGCTACAACACTAGATTAGTCGTTTATTTTACTCTTTAACTCTGCTGCTGCTTTCCAATCTCTACACTGATCTTTCTAAGCCTCCATACTTTCATGTGTGTGTATGAGCATATATGTGTGTGTGTGTGTGTGTGTGTATACACACACACAGAGGTATAAACAGACATGTATACATAACATATATAATATATACACAATGTATAAATACATATATATAAATATATATATATACACATGCATTATAATATATGCATAATAAATATGTAATAAATATCTAAAATGTATACACACACACACATACATAGATATATATACACACACACATATATAAACAAATGCATAAGTTATTATTATATGTATGTATGTATATTATCAGTCGCACATACATGGTGTGTGTTTTTTTTTTATATGCCCATATGTTGTGGCATAGCACCTGGGAAAGCTGCCTGCATAACACCAGTGTCAAATAGGGTTTTTCCCCCTCAATGCTATCCTGCAGCATACAGGTGTATAAACAAAACATGTACTAATTTATGTACAGCCCATAATGTTTACATTATTAGCACTGCTTTTAATTTGCTTATATATATATATATATATATATATATAACAATGCTGATCTATATGGATTAATAAACGATTTATGAAGATATATTGACCAGAACACAGATGCAAGCAAACACTCTTAAAGATTAACAAATACATTTTTTAAAAATCACTCGCCAATGAAATAAATAAACAGAAATTTTTAATTGGTCTAACAAGTAAATTCAGTAAGTGACACCAAAGTTCATACTTCATAAACACTGCATCATTGTTGACAAAAACAAAATTCCAAACACCAGCAAAAAGCCACTCACCCACTAACTACCATTTTGAAGCATCATGCTTAAAGTCTTAAACAAATATTCTTTAATTATACGATACAAACAAGGTGATTTTTTTTGTATGCAGCATTTCTGTTAGAACAGTAGAAATAATGGATAAATTACCCTTACAAGATGCAAAAAGTTGTCAACAAACAGCCTTAGAACTGGAACCCACATCCCCCAAGACTCCAGCTGAATGCTTTACCAATCCAATGCTTCTAATATAAACAAATGTAAGTTTGTTTATATTTATATACATGTGGTTGTTCAATAAGCTATTTAGCATCTAAATCGGCAGATGAAATTTTCAGTGGGTATTTTAGCTTAACATTAAGCTCGAGTTTTGGGGGATGTGGGTTTGAGTCCAAAGGTTGTTTGTTGACAACTTTTTCCACCTTGTAAAGGTAATTTACTCATTATTTCTGCTGCATTCGAAAAAAATATCACCTCTTGTTTGTATTGTACAATACACATTTTGATGCTTCTAATAAAACCAGATGTAAATTTGTTTATATATATATATATGTATATATACACACGTCATTCTTTAAGTAGTTTTTATCATTATATTTACAAGCAACCCTATCTCCATACACACACACACACTAACTCATACAAACACATCTTAAAAATTTTCTAACCATGACCAAACCAAAAACCTCACCAATAGACATATTGCACCGAAGCACCAATATTAGCAAACATCAAAACAAACTTGACCAAATTAAAAAGAAACACATACAAACAGCTGTAATTAGATTAAAAGATAAATCTAGTAAATGTGCAAACCAAACATGCTACCCCTAAACATCGACAAATGGAAGGAATGTCAGCACCACACCACACAAATTAAACAATGAACAGTCAAATATCAAATGCATGAAGAGAAATCAATGAACAGGCATAAACAAGAGACCACACCCATCATTCCAACAAATACAAAGCATTACACCAAAACTGAGCTGTAAACAGTTGGGGACCTGAAGATTGTGATAATGTGAGACCTGAGTTGCAAAACTGAGTTGTAACTGCTGGGGGACCTGAAGATAATAAATTATAATATCAAAATGGGAAACTGGAAAATTTTTTGGTATTATTTATTCACCAAGGTGAATAAATAGCACCAAATAATTTTCCAATCACCTGTTTTGATATCATTACTCAACAGAAAGAATATTCTGGTATTTTCAATTCTTATGCATACCTCACACAAATATAACAACTCATCTACATAATGGTTTTGGAATACTGGAATAAGCAGATGTGCTGCGAGAGGACACAGCTTGGATTTTAATTCTATCTACATAATATATCATAAACTGTGTGTGTGTGTGTCTTCACATCTGTGTCATGACACAATGTCATCACTTTGGCAATAGCTTAGCTGAACGAGTGTTGGTGACAGAAAGGGCATCCAACTGAATACAGCCTAAACAAGGACGCAACGGACCTATGCCAGGATGGAAAAAGTATACATAGTAATGGTGTGCGAGTTCACATGTATGCATGTGTGTGTGTATATATATATATATATATATATATATATATATATACACACACACATATATATAATGCACACATTCCATCCATCTCTACTATTGTTGCTCAACATAGGGAGCAAGCTTTATTGACCACTGTTACTATGCTGAACACCAGGCTACATCTGATATTATATTTTGAATACTTCCACAATCTAACAGGATAAAGGTCACTCAAATGCATTGATGCTATTGGCAGATACACATAACATGGAATTGAGGAAATGCAGAGATTTTTTTATGCTGTGTAGTAAAAGACTTCTTAGTTCTAGTTGAGTGTGTATGTATGTATATATATATATATATATATATATATATATATACATATACATACTAGACTTACCACCCAGCCTTGCCCAGTAAAGTATTCACGGAATTGTTTGTCATGATTGTAGGGTGGGAATTCATGGTACTTATGCATGTATATATATTTAACCTAACTTCTGAACTTATTTAATTGGAACTGTCCAAACAATAGTAATCACTTTACATGAGTAGAACCCTGTTTTTTTAATGATATTTATCCTG
The DNA here is from genome assembly GCF_046866305.1 of Octopus bimaculoides. Lineage (NCBI taxonomy): Eukaryota > Metazoa > Mollusca > Cephalopoda > Octopoda > Octopodidae > Octopus > Octopus bimaculoides. The sequence continues at coordinate 21,446,446 of NC_142944.1, read as the reverse complement.
AAAATCACCGGTTACTTTTGTTTTAAAGTGAAAGAGAGGGCAAAGTGAAAGATGTATGAACATGTATATGAAATGGACGTGTGTGTGTGCCACTTACACATACATGAGAACAAACACGATCACTCACTCACACACCCTCTTTCTCTCACACACACACATGCATACTTACGTACAAAAAAGATGTACGCATATGTATTGATGTATGTACATATACAGGACGATATACTCCTTCACTCACTCTGGCTCTTTTTCTCTCTCTTTCACAAGTCTATTTCATATACACGTACATACATCTTTTACTTCTTCCTCTCTTTCACTTTAAAACAAAGGTAAATAAATAAAAAAATTTTTACAGAAATTAACGAACTCCAGATGATGAAATCACATTCAGTTAAAAAATATTTTTAAATGATTAAAATACTGCGTACGTCAAAAAGTCAACATTTTTGTTCTTAAAGAACGCAAAGACTATGTTTGCGTATATGTCACAGATAGCGAACATGTGTTTGTGTTGATTGACACGCCATGACATTCATTATATGTGTGTGTATTCTGTATGAGTGTTGATGTCATAGAAGCCATGTATTTTTTCATCAAGAAATAATAAAAGTTGTGTTTAATCATTTAAATAGCGGTCCAAATGTCACAAAAATTTGTACTGCACTGCAGTACAAAAAATTAAGATAAAATATACTATTTCTGAGATATTTCAGTTACACACAAACATCCCTAGAGTTTTAGTATAATCATGATATACATTAAAAGTCAGGGTACAATATGTACCCATTTGCTTGAATGAAGAATAAAACATGGTTTTGGAGAGCTTTATTCTTCTTTCAAGCAAATTGTACATATTGTACACTGATTTTTAATATATATTTTACATATGCGGATTATGTTTGCTGGCCACTTTATTATTATTTTTTAAAGATAATGATAACGTATTTGAATTTATATATATATATATATATAAGACATATTCAGGACTCTATGTGTTATTCAGGTACTAATCTTGTAGCAGTAACAGCTGTAAGTTGATGAAGTTCATAAAATAACTGTTTACTCCTTTTCACCTTATATATATATATATACACATATATATATATTCATACATACACACATTTATATTTGTATAAACACATATTTATACATACACACGTATATACATATTTACCATGACTGTGTGTGGTTAAGAAGTTTGCTTCTTAACTGCATGGTTTCAAGTTATGTAGGTGTGCACTGGCACACGTCTTTGTGTCTGCATAACTACAGACAGTAGTTATGCTGGCACACGTCTTTGTGTCTGCATAACTACAGACAGTAGTTAACTGTCGTTTCCCCTGTCAATGGGTTATCTGCTGGGTTTTCGCCTTCAAAAGATGCAAGGAAAAAGATATCCCTTACTTGAAAAAACAGGTAAGGATTACCTACATGAAGGGCATCCGGCTGTAAAAGAATGTGTCAATGTATGTAGCAATCACAATAATGATCCAACCCAAGACATCTTGGAAAGATGTTAAAGCAAATGGATACACAAGGATATATATATATATATATATATATATATATATAGATATATATATATATATATATATGTATATATATATATATGTATATATATATATATACACACACACACACACACACACTCACACACATAAATACATACATGCACACACACATCATTATGAGTAGATAGATAGGTAGATAGAGATGTGCAATGATCACTGACTTGTTGACCCAGAAACTTAAAGTCCTGTAAGTGAGTCTCCATGATTGTAATATACAATAAATATACACCCCTTGTCATCACATATGTCGATATATATATATATATATATATATATATATATATATATATACATATACACACACACACACTTTATTAAAAAGCAGCAAAAATATCACAAAAACTATTACTCAGAGTTTCATGTTCTTGTTCATCGGACAGAAACATGAAACTCTGAGTAACAGTTTTTGTGACATTTTTGTTGCTTTTTAATAAAGCATATTACTCTACCTCTGGCATTTGAGTACTCTTTTTTCCCACCTTGTTTTGCATTTATGTGCTTACTCTGGTGTATATATATATATATATATATATATATATATATATATATATGTATGTATGTATTTATACTTTTTACATAGATACATTATTATTATTATTATATTATTTTATATAATATATACTTTTTACTCTTTTACTTGCTTCAGTCATTTGACTGTGGCCTTGCTGTGGCACGCCTTTAGTTGAACAAATCGCCCCCAGGACTTATTCTTTGTAAGCCTAGTACTTATTCTATTGGTTACTTTTGCCAAACCACTAAGTTATGGGGACATAAACACACCAACATCAGTTGTCAAGCGATGATGGGGAGACTAACGCAGACACACAAATACATACATACATATATATATATATATATATATATACATACAATGGGCTTCTTTCAGTTTCCGTCAACCAAATCCACTCATAAGGCTTTGGTCGGCCTGAGGATATAGTAAAAGACACTTGCTTAAGATGCTACGCAGTGGGACTGAACCCAGGACCATGTGGTTTAATTTATATTATTAAAAAATTAAAAAATAATAAATTAAACTGATTAGAACTACCAGTGAAATCATTCTTTTTCTTTTTTCAAATATACCCAACTGTATCAAGGATCTCACACATTTTCCTACACATTATATATAATATATATATAAATGATGATGATATGTATATATATATATATATATATATATATACATATATATATAAGAAGATACTTGCCCAAGTTGTTATGCAGAGGGATTGAATCTAGAACCATGCAATTAGGAAGCAAACTTAACACACAGCCACTTACACATGTATGTGTGTCTGTATGTATAGACGCATGTATAGATGCTTGTATGTATGTACGTACGTACGTACACATACTGAAAGAGGAACAAGAAGCTCGAAATGTACATTTTCCCAGTGAAAATCAGTACGGTCAAAAAATTTTAAAAAGTGCTTCACATCTTTCAAGAAGCATAGGATGTATCATGCTATAATAATAATAATAATAATAATAATAATAAAGATAATAATAAATCTCACGAGTCATTAACTCAAACAAAGTTGAGAGGGGGTGTCATTGTCACAAATATGATCGTTGTTGCAATTAATTTTCTTTTCCTACTTATTATTCTTATCATTAGTGTCATTATTGTTAGTAGTAGTAGTAGTAGTAGTAGTAGTAGTAGTTGCAGCAGCAGCACTGGTTCTATTATGTAGATGTCTCTTATAAAAGGGGGAAGAAATAAGGAAAATAAACAAAAAAAGTATCTCCATTTCTAGAAAATGACGACATTCTGAAGATTAAACGCCTGTATTTTTGTGACACCATATTTCATAATGTATAAGTATTCTAAGGTCAAATGAAGTTTTCTTAAAAATACATACAAATATATCTGTATACGCGCACACATTCACACACACACAATCAAAAGTAAGCAGAGATCAAACATGATACTTCACTTTGATGGAAAAATAGTGAAAGAATACACCAAAGGCAAGAAACTGACAAAAGGTCACAAAGTTGTAAGTGTATATTGTAAAGGAGAAGACACATTGCTGGGAATACCTCCTTGTATGAATTCCACTGGAGAATGTCAGACTGAAGACGTAATAGATGTTTGGGAATCATATGGACTAAAGAATGAAATCAAAGTATTAGTCTTTGATACAATTCCATCAAACACAAGAAAGGAAACGGGTATGTGTATGTGTATTTATACATACATACATACATACATACATATATATATATATATATATACATACATGCACACACATGTATATATATTTGGTTGCACAAATGTGCAGAAAAATATTCAATAGAAGTTCAAGGATGTATTCATTTATTGACAGCTGAAGTTGTCACACTGTAACTACTCAGAGTTGCCTCGAGGTACATGATATGAGAACCTTGAAATAGCAACTGAAACTTGAGTGTGAGACACACACACACACACATGCAATTATATACATACATGTATATAGATATATAAATACACATGCATTTATATGCACACATATAAATGTATTTTGAAATAATAGCATGTAATTCAATCTCAAAACAATTTCTCACGAAGATATGTCTAAAATAGTATTGTATTAAAAATATATGTAAATATATGAAACATGACAGTTTAAAAATTTGTTAATAGATCTTACAATCGTTTCACGAAAGTATTGTCATTATAATGGAATCCCTTGTTGATACACATTGATAGATAATACTTCCGCTCGTCAGAGATGGAGAATATATCGAATATATCGAATGTTGTTTTAAAATTAGAAAAATATATGAGAAAGTATTTTTGAAAAATAGATTAAAATTTACTGGGTTACAAAAATACTTTCTCATATATTTTTCTAATTTTAAAACAACATTCGATATATTCTCCATCTCTGATGAGCAGAAGTATTGTCTATCAGTGTGTATCAACAATGGATTCCATTATAATGGCAATACTTTCATGAAACGATTGTAAGATGTATTAACAAATTTTTAAACTGTCATGCTTTATGTTTATATATATTTTTAATACAATACTATATTAGACATATCTTCGTGAGAAATTGTTTTGAGATTGAATTTCATGCTATTATTTTAAAATATAGTATATATACATATATATATATATATATATATATATAAAATCGCTCGTATTAATGTCTAAATACTTTATAGTATTAATATTTTTGACATTTTATACAAAGCGCACTCATTATAAATTCAGTGTATAATATTCTAACAGAATATATTTAATTAATGATATATAAACATATATATATATATATATATATATATATATATATATACCCACACATACAAGCATATATATATTGGTTCAAGCTGGTGCATGGCCACTTTTATTTTTTTTTACTTATCTTAATCATTTGACTGAAACAAGATTAAAAAAATATATATATATATATATATATATATATATATATATATATATATATATATATATATACTCACACACAATTACCTTATGTATGTATGTATGTATGTACATACGTACGTACGTATGTATGTATGAATATATGAGTATATATATAATTATGTGCGTATGCATTATATTTATATATTTGTGTGTCTCCAGTGTTACTAATTACTACACCAGAAAACAATTATTGTTTCAATTAATGTACATTTTTAAAAAAATGTGAACAATTTATAAAATGTTTTCCAAGCGAATCAAAAGACAACAGCCATTTATTGCTAAACAATGTTAACTTGTCAGTGTTGCTTATATTAGAATTAACATAGTGAAACATAACTCATTAGCACATTAATTAATACAGTGAAACATAACTCATTAGTATATTAATCACTTTTGACATATTTTAATTGCTGACCTATTTTTGTGGATCATAAATTACAAACTCGTCATATTTTCCTTTCAAAAGGAGAAAATATTGATATGCAATATGAGATACTTAATTTGCATACATGCATACATACATACAAACATATACTTCTACATACACAGAAACACATACATATATGCATCCATGTGTACTCACTCATAAATACAGGCATACATATATACATACAAACACACATAATTGCATGCATACATATTCACACATGTACATATATACACACACACACATATATACACACACACACCTATATACATGCAACATACGACACATTGTATACAACAAGACAGTCCACTTTCTTTATCGTTGAACCAAAACAGCCAAAGCTCCCTCAAATTACACCAGAGAAAAAAACAGCCAAATCTCCTCCAAATCACATCCTTTGATGGTTTAGTCCTAGTTACCTTTACAAAGGTGGAATGGTCACAGCTGGAATGTCTTTATCATTGGTCTGCTTCATCAGGGATGACTTGAAGTTTAACACATCTCATACACACACACACACACAACATACTACATGCATACATATATACAATATATATGTGCACAAACACCAGCAAATTCATACTGCAAACGTGAACATGGCATACTGCATCAACATACATACACATGCACACACATACTCACACACACAACATACTTTGTGTGCATGTGTGTGTGTGTGTGTATATATATATATATATATATATATATAAAATATATATTAATATTTAGCAGAAGTAACAGTGTGACTCACGGTCTGAGAGTTTGTAAACTGCCACTTATCAAATAAATGAAATATTTTTTTTTTAATTTTTGGTAAGTACCGACATACAAAGCTCTTGGACCTTGAGTCACTCTGTTACTTCTGCTAAATATTAATAAATATATATACATACACACATACTCATGTTTTTAGTTCTATTTTTCCTACTTGCATCAACATACCTATACACACACACCCACACACACACACACAACACACTCAAAGAAAAATTAATAAAGGCCAAAATAACATTCTTGCACCACCGAGAACAACTGTAAAATACAAGAAAGCATTTGTTTTCCTTTTTTTTTCTCCTACCCCAAAGAAATTTTTTTACCACATTTAAATCATTGGTGACTGTTTGTTTGTCTCTTAGTTTCTGTTGAGGTTTCTTCTTTTACTCCTTTTTTTTAAAATTTTCTTTTATTTATTTTTTTATTTTATTTTTTTTTTTGTTTTTGTTTTCTCCCAGAAAATAAAAGTTTTTGCCTGGTGCTTAGATAACAGCTGTAACAGCAACATCGGTTTCAGAAACAAGAATTTGTGGTGGAGGGTAGGGGGAAACAGTTTAAAAACAAAAGATAACAAAAGTATTTACATTAGGACTAGTTGTCCAGAACTGAAAAAAAAATTTTTTAATCAAAAAATTTTAGAAAATTTTTAAAATAAATTTAAAAAAAGGCGGGAAGGAAATGAACTTGAAAAAGAAAACTATACAAAATAAAAAGACTGTCGTTAGATTTCCTTTCTCTTGTCTCAGAAGGAGACAAACATGAAAAAGGTACCCGGTGACTTTTAACCAAGTTTTAACCATTTAGATTATTGCAATGAAAACAGTGTTTGCATATATAATTGGTCCATAAACTCTCCATAATTCTACATACACTAACCATTTTGTCACTCATCTAACCATCAAACAGAAATCCATTTAAACAATATAATTGCAATGCGTGGCATTTACTCTTCAGACAATCTTTGACGCCGACTGTATAAGATATACACACATGCATACGCATGCACACAAACATGCTTTTTTTTAATGCACCTCCTTAGAGGTCTAATTATTAATCAGTTAATATAATTATTTTTACACATACGTACATACATACATACACACATACATATGCAGTATACTAAATGCCGAAATATGTACATGTCAAAACAATGTTTTTTGATATACAACCATATGCAAATAAATATACTTGTTCATCCAATAGAGAAGATATATTAGTGTATGAGTGTTTGCAGACATGTATGTGTATGTATATATTATATATATATATATATTGCACACATACATACATACATGTGTATGTATGTATATATATATATATATATATACATACATACATACACACATATAATATACACGTATACATACACATACATACATGTGTATATATATGTATATATACACACACATACATATGTATGTATGTATATATATATATATATATATATATATAACTTGATATCAACAGGCAGTGTCCAGAGTGTTTTAATTGTTGGGCAAAATTAATGTTTAGCCAAAAAGTTCTGGCAAAGTAAAGAAAGATTTCCACTTAAAACACACAGCATTAACATATTATTATTATTAGTTATCATTATTATTATTGTTATTATTATGTTGTAATATCTCCATAGTGTTGGTTCCATTTGTCGTATTTTTCAAGACTCTCAGGTGGTACACTCCTTCGGATCTTTTTTAATGACTCCAGAAAATCGATCATTTGAATTCTCCGAACCTGTTTAGGAAAGAAAAGGAGAAGGAAAATTAAAATACATTTACATTTATTTTATCAATTTAGCAACTCAAATACAAGGAAGTTCAGTAAAAACTGATGATGTTCTGCTTGCTAACACTGAAACCCATGTTTGTCGAACAGTAGAATTGGTCTACAATATAGACAGGTTCCATTTCCAACCTAGCAGCTAAATTCTGTCTATAGTCAGAAATGGTAACAATTGTCTACATTTTTTTTTGGAAATGGACCCTGACGCACACACATAAAGCTACAAGTAATGGTTGAAAAACCCTTTTGGATATAAAAAGTTGAAATAAGGGTTTTTCAAGCCAATATTTACAAGCTAGACCCTTTCATAGAATCATTGGTAAGTTATCGCCCCCAAACCAAGCATGTAAATTTTAAAATAAAAATCAAAAGTATAATTAATGAGAATTATCTTGATTTAAAAACAATTGTTCCTTTGTTCTTTTGTGTCGTTACTGCCTTTTTATAAGAAATATTTTTTAAAATCTAATGAAAATATTTAATGAAATTGAAAAAGAACAATAAAAGTGCGATCATATTATATTGATATAGTTGGAATAACAACACCTTGGAGAGCCAGAAACTGCCTAGGGGTCAGTATTGACCACTTTGCCAACCCCTGATTTATGGGTTTAAATGTACTTTGAGATCCAATTCCAAAAAGAAATTTATTGCATGTCCTCTCAAAAGTTTATAAATCCTTATGAGATCATCTTCATATTTTAAATTCCTAATTCAGCAGAATGCCTAACCTTTTTCTATTTCATGAGTCCTTACCCATGCAACTTTCACCCATACATAATCTTACTATATAAAAGACAGGATCCTGCTACTATTAGAGAAATGGCCTTGCTCAATATGCAGAAAAGAAGTGGGTAGAAATTCTGCTTAGTCTACCCAGTATAAACTATGGAAACACAAGATGTCTAACAGAATCAAAGGCAAGCAAACAAGAAAAGATGTACAGAAATAGTAAGCAATAGGAACTGGTTCCCTAGATGTTGCTGATAGCTTCTGGTAACCTAACTGCCTTCATTAGTAGTGGATGTTCAGTATAGCAGTCAGAACAAGAACAGGCTAGAGGAAATTTAAGGAGCTATTAACTGCTGGTAACAAAGGGATCTCTTGAAGAGGAGACTGTATAATACTTGTGTATGTAATGTTGCATGGAAGCAAAATGTAGGCACTGAATGTAGGGGACTTGTGAAAATCAGAAAGAATGAAACTAGCATGCTTCACTGGATGTGTAATGTTAGTGTGCTTAACCTTATGGCAGTTAGATCATTATGTCAAATGTAATGCTTATTTATTGATTGTTTAGTTTTAGAATGGCATTGTAGGGTAAGTGTGAGAAGCTACATCTGACCAGTTTTAACATAAAAAGGGTAGAATATTTAAGCTGGATTTAGCTAGTTTAACCCTTTAGCATTCAGATTACTTTATCAAATGTAATGTTTATATATTCACATTGTTTTGAATTAATCATGTATTACCATTGTTTTCAATTAATCATATATTCAATTAATTGTGTATTATCTCAAAGCTTCAAAATTTCAATGATGTGATTGCTTATTTTAAAAATGACACTGTGGGGTAGGTGTGAGGAGCTGATTCTAACCAGTTTGAACATAAAAAAGGTATAATATTTGGGCTAATTATGGCTGGCTTAACACTTCAGCATTCAGATTACTCTGCTCTCAAATGTAATACTTATTTATTCACATTGTTTTGAATTAATGAAGCATTATCTCAGTTTTGAGATTTTAATGATGTAACTGTTTAGTTTTAGAATGACATTGTAGGATAGGTGTGAGAGGCCGGATCTGGCTAGTTTCAATATAAAACAGAATATTTGAGCTGGATATGACCAGTTTAAATGCTAATGGGTTAAATGACAGAGTATGAATGAACTGAAAGAAAAAAAACTAGGCCTAAGGGGAATCAGGTGTAGTGCAAGAGAGAAGGCTATGTTAATATGGGCATGTGATGTGAGTAGAGGTTGTTAGTTGGGTAAAGATATGTAGGATGTCCCCAAAATGGTTGGAACCCTAGGAAAAGAGGGGTCCAGAGAGTCATGGGATGAAATGATGGAGAATGATATTGGGGTGTTAAGCCTCAAAGGGGAGACAGGAGGAATCCTTGATGATTGGTGACATATAATGATGGGGAGGATCTGCCTATATGTGCAAGCATGGTGAAATCATCGTCATCATTTAACATCCACTTTTCCAATGCTTGCATGGAACAGACAGGCTTTGTTTCTATGGCTGGATGCCCTTCCTGTCACCAACCCTTACTTGTTTCCAAGTAAAGTAATCATCATCACCATTTAATGTCTGTTGTCCATACTGGCATGAGTTGAACAGTTTGACCTCAACTAGACCCAACAGAGGGAGTAGCAACTGAAGTTGGCAGCTGTGCAGTGAAAAAGCATTACTAGGGACACAGAGACAGCAACCGTCCATTGGAAACAAAGATGCTGAAAATATCTAGGAAAGTATATACGGAACTAGTCATATGTAGCAGTGGTGGTGGAGAGTGGGTCATAACCAAAACTCAACTTCAGGAATGAAGGAGATGCACCAGACTGATGGATCAAGTTATTGAAGTAACAGAGTTATAGCACAACTGAGGAGGAAAAGGATTATCTTGGACATTAAAGCAAGGTACCACTGATGCCATTTTTCTAGTGTCACAGCTGTAGAAGTTCCTAGCTAAGAGTGAATCATTATATATAAAAATCTGTTAAAGAAGGCCTTTGAGAGGTGAACACTTAGAAAGCTAAGTGTAGATGAATGGCATATGGGAGTTACTCTTTTACTTGTTTCAGTCATTTGACTGTGGCCATGCTGGAGCACTGCCTTTAGTTGAGCAAATCGACCCCAGGACTTATTCTTTGTAAGCCTAGTACTTATTCTATCAGACTCTTTTTGCCGAACCGCTAAGTTACGGGAACTTAAACACACCAGCATCAGTTGTCAAGCAATGCTAGAGAGACAAACACAGACACACACACATATATACATATATACACACATATACGATGGGCTTCTTTGAGTTTCTGTCAACCAAATACACTCACAAGACTTTGGTTGGCCTGAGGCTATAGTTGAAGACACTTGCCAAAGGTGCCACGCAGTGGGACTGAGCCTGGAACCATGTGGTTGTGCAAACTATGTACAGAAATGTTGTTGGTAAGGTAAGAGTTGACAGTGAGTTCAAAGAAGAATTTACTATGTAGGTAGGAGTTCATCAAGACTTAGTCTTCAGCTATTGCTTGTTTACTGTAGTTCTCTAGGCTTTAACAGAGAAGTTCAAAATCCAGCTGACAGATTCAGTTATTTTTGGTTCTCACAAAGATCTATTCTTTTGTTTTTTTACTTATTTCAGTCATCTGACTGCAGCCATGCTGGAGCACTGCCTTGAAGGGTTTTAGTCAAACAAGGACTTATTTTTTAAGCTTAGTACTTATTCTATCAGTCTTTTTTGCCAAACTGCTAAGTTATGGGGATGTAAACACAGTAACACCAGTTGTTAAGCGGTGATGGGGGATAAACAAACACACACACACACACATATGATGGGCTTCTTTCAGTTTCCATCTACCAAATCCACTCACAAGGCTTTTCCAGCCCGAGACTATAGTAGAAGACACTTGCCCAAAATGCCACGCTGTGGGACTGAACTCGGAACCATATTATTTGGAAGCAAGCTTCTTACCACATAGCCATGCCTGCACCTTAGACAAGAAATTCCAAACAATCCTTATATTATGAGAGGTATTAAAGTAAAATCTAGCAAACACTAAAGTTTTAGTTAGCAGAAAAGAAGACAAGACGTTGCTGCCATTATGGAGAGTTCATTCGCAATAAATAAAGGAGCAGGTATCAATTCTACATGGTGTGTACAAAAAGGGCTTTAGCTGCAAAATATGTATATAGGGGTCACAGGCAGCTGGTTGAGAAGGTTGATATCAAATGTAGCAGTTGTACAGGAATAGTTATTATTAACAACATTTGTGTAATGAATACTTTTATAGCTCAGAAGACTTCAATAGACTAATTAATAGTGGAGGCTTATAATTATTCACTTGGTAAGAATTTATACAAGCAATGTAGTACTGTGAGAATGGCTCTTAATTCTGCCAGAAGGGGAAACAACATTCCCTATTTCAAATAAACCCAAATATAAACTTGTAATAAATTTTTTATTTTCTGCCCCTTCTATTTTAGTTCTGTACTCAGACTTCCTCATCAAGTTTCCCACTCAACTTGCAACAAGGGAGATGTATAGAAAATATATAAGGATATGTCATTTGTATGTGGAATATTATTTTCAATTCTTTCGAAACACGCTACCATGCTTCACACATACTTCAAAGTGACAACAAATAGGAAAAATCTATTTGATGTCTCTTCTTTATCTTTCATTACTTGGTACATTTCTCTTTATAAGGCTTAGAATGATATACCATTTATTAACTCAATATTTATGTATTATATTACTACATGATGAATTTCCCCTCCCTTAATATAGCAATGAGCAACAGAAACAATTGTAAACCAATAATGCTAGATCCGAGTGGGGTAAAAAATTCAAGATTAGCAAGGGTTACAGAATATCAGAAGATCAAGTTTGTAAATAAATAGGATCAAACATTTGGAGGTGGTGGGGACATTGAGAGTTGCCACAGATGGTTTTATGAGTCTCGCCCCAACTTGTCACATATATTAATGCAATTTAATATAAGCCATTCAACTGTAGATAACTAGTTGGTAGCCATTGGATACAATTTTTATTTACAAGTATTGGTGAAAAATCTGTGAAGGTAGAATGTAACAAATTGTAAGAAATAAAAATATGAAGATGAAAACAGAGTGAGCGGGGGGAATTTGCATTCACCATTGAGGAAGGTAAACCTTTATGCCTTATCTGCCAAATGTCTCTTAGTCATTACAAAGAGCGAAACTTGAAACACCACTATGAACCAAATCACAAAAACTGTTCACATGATTAACCACCTAAATCAGAACTACAGTAAAACAAGTTGTGTTAAAAACATCACTAAATAGCCAGCAGACACCATTGACAACATTCAGCAAGGAATCCAATACAATGACTGAGGCCAGTGTTTTTTATATCATGGAATATTGCTTGTGTTAAATGCACATATTCTGATTGTGAATTTGTTAAGGAGGATATAGCTGATGTTATTGCCATGGTAGATGCCAATAACACAAAATTTCAATGACTAACAGCACAAATACTGGTTTCGTGTCACTCTACAGAGAGCTGTGTCTCTCAGATCAGTACTGACGTTGCAATCAAAATGAAAAAGGATTCAAAAAATTCCTTTGCATTCAGTTGAATGATTGACAAATCAACAGATATACAAGACAGCCACAATCAACAGAACCTGTTACATTTCTTTGAAGTAATTGAGAAAGAAGGGATGTTGCATTTGGCAGAATTAAATGAAGCAATTTGCAGTATTAACGTCAAAGATGAACTCAGAGCTTAAACAAAAGTTGGTGTTCCACTGAATAAACTTGTCAAAGTTGCAACAGATGAAATGCCTCCAATGGTGGTCAAAAACAAATGCAGGATTAATTGCACTTACACAAAGTGATCCCAGTTTTCCAGTATGAAGATGTTATGAAACCTGTCCTTGAAATTGTGAATTTCATATGCTTAAAAGGGGTAGCTCCACCAACAGTTCAGAAATGTTATTGAAGAACTGAAGCTTGAAGATAAAGCAAATTATGTGTCTTTTTATTGCATTGTGTGGTGGCTATCAACCAGCAATGTCTTGAGCAAGTTTGTTGATCTGTTGGAGCCAATTATTACTTTTCTTAAAGTAAAAATCCTATCTTCAACTGGAAAATGATGAATAGATGTTGATATTCTTTACTGATAAAAATGAATCATCTGCAAACTTTCAACTTGGCACTCAAAGAGAAGGACAAGATTATTTCTGATCTTACTCAGATAGCTTTCGGTCTTCTGAGTAAAATAAAAGCTTTTCAGAGAGAAAATTGTCAAAAAATTTCAGTCAATTTCCTAATCTGAGAAAGAGAGTAAATACGTTACCTGATTACTGATATAAAAGACAACAAACTGGATGAATACAAACATAAATTACAAAGATTGCTTGGTAATTTCGTGATTGTATATATTTTTTTTCCTTTTCCATTTTATTTTTGGTAGTCTAATTTTATGTTACTGAAATGCAAATTCAGACATTTTTTTTTTTCATAAATGCTTCTGTAGTTCTTTACTGTATTGAAAACACCAAAAACCTTTCGTGCATAACCAAAAACTAAAAAGAGTTTAACAGTTTAAATAAAACTGCATTCACGAACAAATATTTTTGCAAACACACAAAATGTGTCTGTAACAATTAAAAGGTATTCTTTTATTTTACTGGTTTCAGTCATTGGACTGCGACCATGCTGGGGCACCTCTTTGAAGTTTTTAGTCAATCATATCAATCTTAGTACTTAGTTCTTCAATTCTGGTATTTCTTTTATGAATCTAAATTGCAGGACTTAAATACAGACAGATACAAATGTAAACATGGGGTAAATTTTGTTCATGTCTTGCAAACAGCTGAACTTTATAACAAGGATGGCTAAACTTGCTTAATGGAAGAATCACATCTAATAAACCATGTTACAGCTTAATAATTTAGCATTCAAATTACTCTGTCAAATGTAATATTTATTTATTCACATTGTTTGGAATTAATCTAGCATTATCTTATAGCTTCAAGCTTTTGATGAAACATCATCATCATCACTTAACGTCCGTTTTCCATGCTGGCATGGGTTGGATGGTTCAACTGGGGTCTGGGAAGCCAGGAGGCTGCACCAGGCTTCCCAGACCCCCAGTTGAAACGGTTGCATATTTTAAAAATGACATTGTAGGATAGGTTGTGACCTCACCAATATGGCTGCCACAAAAAAAGGACCCTGTTGATTCTGTAAAGCAGTTGGTATTAGAAAGGGCATCCAGCCATAGAAACTATGACCACGTCAAAGCAGACATTGGAGCTCAGTGCAGCCCTCTGGCGAGTTGCCTCTTGTTAAACTTTCCAATGCATGCCAGTATGGAAAACATGCTAGATGATGATGATGATTAAAGTCTCTACTGACACTGTTGTCCCAAAATCTTATTCTAGCTTAATGAAAGCTCTTTCAAAATATTCATAAACATTCATATTCTTTAAGAATCCAGAAGGACAACATGACACATCATTCTGCAAATATGTTTAATGTTTAAAAGACAGAGGAGCAGCACTGCTTAGAAAGAAACTAGTCTATTACCAAACACATAGCTCTACATATGCATAGAAATACTCAATGCAGTCTTTGTCACAAATAAAATTTTGAATAACAGGATTTTATGTCTTCCTGCAGACATTAAATTTGCAGTTTTCTGTCTTGTATCATTATCAGCAGCAGCATTGTTTGACATCTGCTTTTCCATGCTTGCATGATGGTGACATTCATTTACAGCTAACACTTGAAATTCAGGAGACAGTAACACACACACTCACTCTGATAGTACATACACACACACACACACACACAATTATATCTCACTTTCCTCTCCTTTCTTTTCCTACTGGGGTAGCCAAGTATCTCCCCTACAGTAAAATACTTTCTCTATCCCTTTATAATACTCTAACCTCTCACCTGGCACAAAGCCACTTACCTCAGTTCCAGTCCCTCTCACCTGAGAGGTCTTCATCATCAAGTTACTAGCTAACTGCTGGTGCCACATAAAATGCACCCAGTACACTCCATAAAGTGGTTGGCATTTTTTTTTTTCAGTTTCCATCTATCTAATCAATTCACAAGGCTTTGCTTAAGCCCAAGGTGCCACACAGTTGAACCAAACCCTAGACCATGTTGTTGGATAGCAAACTTCTTACAAGATAGCCATGCCTGCACCTATGCAACTGTTATATCAAAATTTCCTGTCAATTCTATGAGTTCTTATAGACTGTTATATTTTAGGTCAGAAATATTTAAATAAGTCACTGGTTTAATAAAGGTTCTATCCCATGCTATATAAAACAGGATATCATTTTGACCCCAAATAAATATTCCCATATGAATTATCTCCCTTACATGATTTAATATTTGAAGAAATATTTACAATAAACAAAATTGCTTGAAATTATAAGGTTCCTTTTATAATGATTTTAGTTTTTTTTTTAAATTTTAATTTGTAAAATATATTAGTATTTCCCAAATTCTTTGGCACAAGCTACAATCGTAACACGTTTTCAACAATGATATTCAATTCAGCTTTGTCCATTAAAATCTGACAACCAGCCAATCAGAATTCATGTCTTCTCAAAATTTTTGTAGCTTGTCACGAGTTCCTGAGTCAATTGAACTACAAATGCCCTAAATTCTTGTTCATGGAACTTTCTGGTCAATCCTATTAACAAATACATCCCTGATATAATTTTTCAGGAATCTTCTTGTATTTAGATCACCAAGACATTACATTAAATGTGTATTTAGAGTAGATATTCTTCATGTAAATTGAAGAGATACAACTATTTCTTGTAGACAATGCGACCACATAGTCATCTTAATAGTTACGTCCCTTGGTAACATGTTCGATCTATGATCATGAGTATTCCAGCTGTGACCATCCTGTCTTACATTACATTATTCTACATGTTCTTCTTATCTCAATCCCTAATAGTGAGGGAGCTTACGCTGCTATTTTTAGTATGCTGAATGACAACAAAGAGATTCCCTCTCCAGCTCATTCTGGCCAGTTTTACCCAAGAATGATGACAACATAATTCTGTAGAGTTAAGTATTTCAAAGAACTGAGCAGCACTGACAAACCAATTTTGAAGTGGCAGATGGATAAAGATCAGTTATTGCTAATACAGTATGAAGGATTTTAAGTTTAAAACCATTCCAACTGATGGTGCTGTTAAGAGATATATCTGAAGACTAACTCTTCACTATGGACACAATAGACTAAACACACTGACAGCTTCCACAAAATAGCTGTTTTCTCATCTATCATTGACTCAGGTCACCAGGGTCATTCTTTTGCCATATTTCCCAGCTTCAGAAGGAAGTAGCTGCTTAATAACCATCAGAGAGAGAGAAAAAAAAATCTGTTTTCTCAACACCAAAAGTGCTTCCCAGACAGAAATAGTAAATGGTTTACAGCACAAAAGTAATCACTTTAAATTCTCTAAAATAATATCTGAAGTGGTTTACATGATCAGAAATATAATCTCGAAGTGTTCATGGTGTTATAGTGAGAATCTGATTAAAAGGCAATTA
The DNA here is from genome assembly GCF_046866305.1 of Octopus bimaculoides. Lineage (NCBI taxonomy): Eukaryota > Metazoa > Mollusca > Cephalopoda > Octopoda > Octopodidae > Octopus > Octopus bimaculoides. The sequence continues at coordinate 21,429,175 of NC_142944.1, read as the reverse complement.
AAAAAAGTAGGAGAAAACTTTTCAAATATAAATAAAGTGGAAGTATACAAAAATAAATGTTATTTTCCATTGAACTGTTAGTTTTGTTTCATCTTGAAAAATAAATATTTATTTTATAGTTTATTGTTGTTTATATTTTGAATTACACATATATTGGGGTACCAAAATCTTTTAAGTGCTCAGGGCCTCTGTGGGTCTTAATCTGGCCATGACTTACAAGCTACATGTTGAGCTGTAACATGTTGAGCAGTAGTTCTTTATAACCAGCTGAGTACAGTGCCACAAGATCACAAAAGGTAATATCCAGATCACATATGAGCAAAAAAGAAAACAAACAATATATAACAATAAAAAAAAGCAACAAACAAATATACAAAGTCAAATTAGGGGGAATGGTTCACACATACACACACACACACACACACAACACACACCACACACAGGTGTGTGTGTGTCATTTATTTTTTATCTGTTTCAATCATTAGACTGCAGCCATGCTGGGGCACTGCCTTGAAGTGTTTTACTTAAACGAATCAACCTTAGTACTTTTTTCTTTTAAGCCTGTTATATTGTTATACTTATTATATTGGGTTTTTTTTGCCAAAATGTTAAGTTACTAGGACATAAACAAACCAACTCTTACTGTCAAAATGATAGTTGAAGACAAACACACACACACACACACACAATGGTCATCTTTCAGTTTCCATCAACTAAATCCACTCACAAGGCTTTAATAGAAGACACTTGGCCAAGATGCCATGCAATGGTAACTGAACCTGCAATCATGGTTGAAGAAGCAAATGCTTTACAACACACTTCTGACTGCACCTAAATATATAAATATAAATAATTCAACCCATGTTAGCATTGAACATGGATGTTTACCCTTTTGACACTGTCTCTTGTTCTTTGATACATTCTTCTATGCTTCCTGTCTTAAAATAATCTAAATTAAATCCTTCCATCAAAATTTCAAAGTTAATTTATGTTCTAAAAACCAGCTTAACAATGAGAAAGCAATTTAAATGAATTCTACAGTAGTTTCTAAATTAAAAGATATGGTTATAAAATGGTTAAATAATGATAATGATGATATATTCTAACACATGCATACATGTGTGCAAGAATGGTAGAATGTGTGTGTGTGTGTGTGTGTGTGTGTGTGTGTGTGTGTGTGTGTGTGTGTGTGTGTGTGCATGCACATGTGTGTGTGTGTGTATCAACATTGTTTTAATGCCTATTTTTCCATATCCACACTATTTGGATGAAATTTGTTGAAGCAGATTTTTCTACAGCCAGATGTCCTTGTTGTGAACACTCACTAGTTTCCAAGTAAGGTAATAATATTTTCAAGGCCAGACAAGTTTCACAGCAGATGGCTTGAAAGTGTAGCTGCTAGAATAAGAATAGCCTGGGCAAAGTTTAGAGAGCTCTTACCCCTGCTGGTGACAAAGGGACTCTCACTCAGAGTAAAAGGCAGACTGTATGACGCATGCGTACGAACAACCATGCTACATGGCAGTGAAACATGGGCTGTAACTGCTGAGGACATACGTAAGCTCGCAAGGAATGACGCCAGTATGCTCCGTTGGATGTGTAATGTCAATGTGAATACCCGTCAGAGTGTAAGTATCTTGAGAGAAAAGCTGAACATTAGAAGCATCAGTTGTGGCGTGCAAGAGAGACGATTGCGCTGGTATGGACATGTGAGAATGGAGGAGGATAGCTGCGTGAAAAAGTGCCACACCCTAACAGTTGAGGGAACCCGTGGAAGAGGTAGGCCCAGGAAGACCTGGGCTGAGGTGGTGAGGCAAGACCTTCGTACATTGGGCCTCACCGAGGCGATGACTACGGACCGAGACCTTTGGAAATGGGCTGTGCGTGAGAAGACCCGGCAAGCCAAGTAAGATCGCTGCCAGTGCCCCTGGACTGGTTCTTGTGCGGGTGGCACATGAGATGCACCATTTTGAGCGTGGCCGTTGCCAGTACCGCCTGACTGGCTCCTGTAGGATTTTCGAGCGAGATCGTTGCCAGTGCCCCTGGACTGGCTTGTGCGGGTGGCACATAAAAAACACCATTTCGAGCGTGGCCGTTTTCGTGCGGGTGACACGTAAAAGCACCCACTACACTCTCTGAGTGGTTGGCGTTAGGAAGGGCATCCAGCTGTAGAAACTCTGCCAAATCAGACTGGAGCCTGGTGTTGCCATCCGGTTTCACCAGTCCTCAGTCAAATCGTCCAACCCATGCTAGCATGGAAAGCGGACGTTAAACGATGATGATGATGATGATGATAGGAAATGGAGGACACTGCTTGTATGATGGTAATCCTGGTATACTACTACTGTCATGTAATGCCAAGAAAAGGAGATAAATATATAGGGGTGCTAAAAACTTCTTGGCTTTAAGGGTATCGCAAAGGGCCTGGTGAGAGGCCCAACCTTCCAAGTCCCTTTACAGGGCTTAGAAAAACTGAAGGACAGCTGCAATAAGTGTGTGAATCTGAGAGGGGAATATGTTGAATAAAATCATAATCAACTGATCCTCCAGTATTTTCTTTTATCCAAAGCCAAGAACCTTTCAGAACTCCCTCGTATACACACACACATAAATACATATATATACACACATATATACATATATATACACACATATATACATATATATATACACACATATATACATATATATGTATACATATACACATATATATACATATACATCATCATCATCATCATCATCATCATCGTTTAACGTCCGCTTTCCATGCTAGCATGGGTTGGACGATTTGACTGAGGACTGGTGAAACCGGATGGCAACACCAGGCTCCAGTCTAATTTGGCAGAGTTTCTACAGCTGGATGCCCTTCCTAACGCCAACCACTCAGAGAGTGTAGTGGGTGCTTTTACGTGTCACCCGCACGAAAACAGCCACGCTCGAAATGGTGTCTTTTATGTGCCACCCGCACAAGCCAGTCCAGGGGCACTGGCAACGATCTCGCTCGAAAATCCTACGGGAGCCAGTCAGGCGGTACTGGCAACGGCCACGCTCAAAATGGTGCATCTCATGTGCCACCCGCACAAGAACCAGTCCAGGGGCACTGGCAACGATCTTACTTGGCTTGCCGGGTCTTCTCACGCACAGCACATTTCCAAAGGTCTCGGTCAGTAGTCATCGCCTCGGTGAGGCCCAATGTACGAAGGTCTTGCCTCACCACCTCAGCCCAGGTCTTCCTGGGCCTACCTCTTCCACGGGTTCCCTCAACTGTTAGGGTGTGGCACTTTTTCACGCAGCTATCTTCATCCATTCTCACCACATGTCCATACCAGTGCAATCGTCTCTCTTGCACACCACAACTGATGCTTCTAATGTTCAGCTTTTCTCTCAAGATACTTACACTCTGACGGGTATTCACATTGACATTACACATCCAACGGAGCATACTGGCTTCATTCCTTGCGAGCTTACGTATGTCCTCAGCAGTTACAGCCCATGTTTCACTGCCATGTAGCATGGCTGTTCGTACGCATGCGTCATACAGTCTGCCTTTTACTCTGAGTGAGAGTCCCTTTGTCGCCAGCAGGGGTAAGAGCTCTCTAAACTTTGCCCAGGCTATTCTTATTCTAGCAGCTACACTTTCAGCGCACCCACCCCCACTACTAACTTGGTCGCCCAGATAGCGGAAGCTATCGACTACCTCTAGTTTTTCACCCTGGAATGAGATAGAAGTTGTTTCCTGTTTGTTTACAGTCTTTATTGCACCTGAACATCTGCCACAAACAAAAACTAACTTGCTAGTTAACCTGCCTTTGATGTTGCTGCACCTCTTATGTGTCCATAGCTTGCACCGGGTACATCTTATAGAGTTACTACCTACTCCTTTTCTACATACTGAGCAGGGCCATCTACCTGAAGGGGTTTGTGTTTTATCTACCTTCCTACTTATTAGGATTTTGGTTTTAGCTAGGTTGACTCTAAGGCCCTTCAATTCTAGACCTTGCTTCCACACCTGAAACTTCTCCTCTAGTTCTGATAGTGACTCCGCAATTAGGGCAAGGTCATCAGCATAGAGGAGCTCCCAGGGGCAACCTGTCTTGAACTCCTCTGTGATTGTCTGGAGGACTATGATAAATAAGAGGGGGCTGAGGACGGAACCTTGGTGGACCCCTACCTCTACCCGGAATTCATTGCTGTACTCATTTCCAACCCTCACCTTACTGGCAGCATCTCTGTACATGGCTCGCACAGCTCTCACTAACCATTCTTCTATCTCAAGTTTCCTCATTGACCACCAGATAAGGGATCGGGGGACCCTGTCAAAGGCTTTCTCCATGTCAACGAAAGCCAGGTACAGAGGTTTATCCTTAGATAGGTATTTCTCCTGCAACTGTCTCACTAGAAATAAGGCATCAGTAGTGCTTTTACCTGGCACGAACCCAAACTGCATCTCATCTAAATTGATTCGCTCCCTAATTAGTTGGGCTATGACCCTCTCTGTAACTTTCATAACCTGATCTAACAGCTTGATGCCTCTGTAATTATTTGTATCTAAAGCGTCACCTTTACCTTTGTAGCAGTTGACTATGATGCTGCTACACCAGTCATTGGGTATGACTCCTTCGTGTATCACCTGGTTCGTAATACGGGTGACTAGGCTATAGCCAACACTGCCAGATATTTTGAGCATCTCTGCAGTGATTCCTGATGGGCCGGGGGCTTTCCCGGTCTTCATACTCTTAATTGCTTTATCTACCCTGGTACTATCAACTCGGATAGCTGGTCCCTCTATTGGGTTGACATACGGCAGGCTCTCTTTCTCCCATTCATTCTCTTTATTAAGCAATCTATCGTAGTGGCATCTCCAGAGCTCTTTCTTTGCATCCTCATTTAATGCAAGCGTACCATCATCCATGCGAACACATTTCTCTCCTACAACATCACTATTCTCTCTCCTACACTGTCTTGCAAAACGAAATACCTCGAATATATATACACACACACATATATATACATATACACACATATATATACACATACACATATATATACACATACACACATACACACATATATACACATATATATATATATATATGTATACACACACACATATACATACATACATATACACATATACGTACATATAAACATATATATATACATATACATACATACCTATATATACATGCATACATACACATATACATACCTATATAAACATACATACACATATACATACATATACATATATACACATATACACATACATACACACACACGTGATGCACTAGTGATAAATATATATAAATATATACACATACACATGCTGATGATAAACATATAGAAATATATTTATATACATGCACAGGTGCTGGTATTACATAAAAATCACCCACTTGTGGAACAGTTGGCATTAGGAAGGGCATCCAGTCATAGAGACCATGCCAGAACAGACAATGGAGCCTAGTGCAACCCCTGGCCTTATCAGTTCTGGTCCAGACGTCCAACCCATTCCAGCATGGAAAACAGATATTAAATGATGACAATGAAGATGACATCCACTCAGATACACACATATATACACATATACAATAAGCTTGTTTCAGTTTCCATCTACAAAATCCTCTCAAAGGCTTTGATCAGCCCAGGGGTATAAAAGACACTTGTCCAGGGTGCCATGCAGTGGAACTGGACTTGGAAAAAATGTAATTGGGAAGTGAACTTCTCAGTCACAGTAACTCCTATGCTTGATCTACATATGCACACACACACACACACACACACACACACACACACACACACACACACACACACACACACACACACAGTAAAATATAGTATTTTTTTCTAAATTTCTCATTAAGAAACAAAATAATAAATCCCAAGATTATAAACCAATGAGGAACTAAAACTTGGGGCTTTTTTTTGTTTTCACTTACCTTACTGGCATCTAAACACTTGACTTCTGATGGAGAAAGTTCTAAAATAAGAGAAAAAAAATAATGAGTTATCATTTAATTTGTTTAACAAATACAAAATGTGAGAATTATATTTACAATATAACTTTAAAATGAGAAACAAAGCCAAAAAGAAGGGTTTCATAAGGCTTCAGATATAAACTGGTAAAGTTAAGTCTCTAAATTCTAGATTTACAGTTGATAATAATCTATATCTATACTATATATAAAACAGAGATGTGTGTGTAATCGCTTTTCACGTGAAATCAACTTCACCAAATGCTTCCATACTTGTGATGCATGAATAATTTGACCTCGGATAAATGTTAGGCTCTTCATTTGATTTTTTTAATTAAAAATAAATAATATTGCTTTATATTTAAGATTCACTTCTTTAAAAAGGTTCTTCAATGTCAACTTCCGGTATTGACGTAACAACGGCAAAAAGCTTCACTCTCTATTTTGCGTGCGAGTGTGTGTGTGAGTGTGTATGAGAGAGAGAGAGAGTAAATACTACATACACACCGCTCTCTCACTCTGTCTCACCCCCCCCCCTTGACTCACTCACACTCTGTCTCTTACAAACACACACATACATAAATGTATACAAACATATTTACAAAGACACACGTGTGTATGCGCGCGCATGCGTGTTTGTAAGAGACAGAGTGTGAGTGAGTCAAGGGCTGTGTTGTCATATGCATACATCCAAAGATGTATGTATATTTATGCATGTACGTATACATGACAACAAACCTCTCTCTCTCACTCACACTCTATCTCTTACAAACACACACATACATAAATGTATACAAACATATTTACAAAGACACACGTGTGTATGCGCGTGCACGTGCGTGCGTGCGTGGGGGGTTCCACAATCGTCATTTATTTCAATTACTCTTGTGAGGATATTCACGTAAATCATTTTTTTCATTTACTCCCCATTTTAATTTTCGTAAAAGTTTCCAAGTACCAATGAGGCTTTTTGGCACATCTTCAATTTTCCCCATTCATGAGAGGCGCCCAGCCATCATTCATCTGAGAGTCCATCTACAGAATGTCCTGAAATTTCTATACAGCATATTTTGCCTTTTTTTCTTCAAGTATATAAGCAACAATTTCATTCCCGAGCAACGCCAGGTGCCTCTGCTAGTATGTTATAAAGACATAAAAATATTTTTTTTTAATTATTTTTGCTTAGATCCAAATAAATCCTGATCAAATTGGTCTATAATCAAATGCCTTCCAATTGTGACCATCATTCCTTTTTTTTCAGGCATGGCATATCTAGGATTATATCATTCAGAGTTTACCTTTTTTTTTTTACCCTTTTGACACCAAACCATCTGAGGCCACCACCCCTGTGCCTGTGATACAAACTTGCTGTTTTAAATTGATCTAAATTAAAACCATTCATCACGATTTCATGCTAATTTATTTTCTAAATACCTAACCTGGTGTTTAAATGCAATTTATTGCTGAAATGCTAAGTTACAGGGGCATAAACAAAGTTATTTCATTAAGTTCTTCATCATTTCCAAAATTTCTTAAAATAAAGACAGTTTATTTCAACAGAAATATCCTAGTCATATGATTTAGCCTCCAGATCTTTCCATCAAGTCTGTGAGAAACCCATCTGATACCAACCCCACCTGAGACCACTCAGTGATTCAAACATCCTGTTTTAAAATGATCCTAAACTAAATCCTTCCACCAAAATTCCATGTTAATTCATGTTCCAAACTACCAGCTTAATAATTATAAAGATATTTTACTAAAACTTTCATTATTTTCAGAATTAACTGAAACAAACACACTGTATTTCAACACTTCTTGTTTGTCCATGTGTTTGGAAAATTTGGTAAAATAAGGGGAGCGGGGTTAAGATGGTAGCGTGCAATTTGAGGTGTCAAGCAATGCGAAATGAAGTGCCTTGCTTAAGGATACAACACACTGTCCATTCTAGGAATCAAACATGTAACTTAATGATCATGAGGACTAGACCTTAACTAGTCATCTATGTTCCTCTGCTTTGAAGAAATTATAGCTTAACAATATTACTCATTATTGTTATTATTATTATATTATATAGCACCATTTGAGCGTGATCGTTACCAGCATCGCCTTACTGGCACTTGCGCTGGTGGCATGTTAGAAAATCATTCGAGCGAGGTCATTGCCAGTGCCCCTGGACTGGCTCCTGTGCAGGTGGCACGTAAAAAACACCATTTGAGCATGGCCGTTGCCAGTACCGCCTGACTGGCCCTCGTGCCGGTGGCACACAGAGCACCCACTACACTCTCAGAGTGGTTGGCGTTAGGAAGGGCATCCAGCTGTAGAAACTCTGCCAAATCAGATCGGAGCCTGGTGCAGCCATCTGGTTTCACCAGTCCTCAGTCAAATCGTCCAACTGATGCTAGCATGGAAAGTGGACGTTAAATGATGATGATGATGATGATTATCATCACTTATTTCTGCTGAGGTTGACCTTGTCTTTCATCCTTCTGGGGTTGATGAAATAAGTACCAGTGGAGTACTGGGGTTGATGTAATTGACTTAGCCCTGCCCCCCAAAATTTCAGGCCTTGTGCCTACATCAGAAAGGATTGTTGCTGCTGCTGCTGCTGCAGTTGCTGTTGTTTTTTTACTTTTCAGTCTAGTCTGGAAAAAGTGCTCTCTATTCGACTCTGACAAAATAGTTGCTTCCTTGATGCAGTTTTAGCAGATATGTCCAACAGATGTTTATATTTTCTATATATGTCTATAGATTTTCTATAGTTCTATAAATTATCTTCAGGCCATTATTACTAGTAATCTTCTCTGGAATTTTATCTCCAATTCAATTTAAAGTTTATTTTCAATTAAATACCTCATCTAATTTGATCTTAATGTCAAATAATTAACATTACATTCAACACATTTAACCCTTTTGATACTAACCCACACAAGACCATCTTTGGTTCTATGGTGCAGAGTTTATGTTTTAAAGAAATCTAGAAAATCTAAATCTTAAAAATTTCCATTGAAATTTTATTATTTTTTTGTTACAAATACCAGAATTTTAGTAACGAGTTATTTTTTTTTTAATTCTTCATTATTTTCAAAAATTAACTGAAGCAAAGACAATGTGTTTCCATAGAAATATGATAATGAAAGAGTTGAATTAATTACAAATGGAAAATGGACGTTAAATGATGATGAAGGTGATGATGATGATTTCATTTCTGGAAAGAGATATCTACAAAATTTAATCAGAAAAGTTACTAAAATTTGTGATTTTCTGAAATTCAATCCAGCAAATGAGATAAAATTAAATGGATATTTGCTAAAAAAAAATTATCATTTAATGTGCAAAAATGTAAAAGAACAAGATTCTTAAATGCTAAGCAAAGATTGCTCTGGCATCAAACTGCAAAATTAATTTCTGATATTTAATAAAATAAATGCGTCACAATATATAATATTAAGAAAAAAAAGAAAAAAACTTTACCTCTTATTGGTCCTAAAGCAGCATCACGTGCCAAAGCAGTAAGGTCACTTCCAGAATATCCGTCAGTTAACCTAAACGAAGAGATGCTTCCTTTAGTAAATTAATCATAACAAAAATATACTTCGTATTGTTTAAAAAGAGAATGGAAGCAACATCAACAATTATTTATTATTCATTAAAAAGGTTATTTCCCAGTTTCTTGCTAATTTAGTTTTTCACAATATATTTATATGTAAAGGAAAACTTCAGATGTGAATTTAGTCACTACAAATGTTATTTCTCAATTTAAACTCTGTATAATTAATAAACTGATATATTCTTTTAGTTTTCCTTTACTTATTTCAATCATCGAATGCAACTCTGATGGAGCAATGGTTTTGAGAATTAAATATACTAAGCCACATAGATTTTCATGCATTAGTGATCTCGAAAAAAAAAGATCAACTTGAACATTGAAGTAAGGGGAAGTAATCAGGTCATATAGTAATACAACTGAATATTTTTATATGTGAATGAGCTGGGTCTCACCCTTTGCTTAAAGACTGAGAATTGTTTAGGGGTATTAAGGACAAGATTCTCGTACCAATAACTCCTATCACAGTTTGGTTCAATACCTTAAACCTAATTATAGAAAGTTTCTTTCGTCTTTTTATGATCAATATATATATGTATATATGCACACGCACACACACGTTTATGAATTTTTGCACGATACCTGATGTGAAATCGTGTGTTGAAACAGATATTGTTATATTTCGAGATGGTCATTTGACTATCCCAAAATATAATATATAATGAGATGAGAAAGGAATAAATGAATATACAATTGTCTTATGAACTTCATTAGCTTACAGTTGTTTCTGACACCTATTTGAGTGCTTGAGTAACCTTACAACAGAAACAGCTGTAAGCTAATGAAGTTCATAAAATAATCATTTGTTCCTTTGTCATTACACTTTCCTATTACCACCCTGTACTTGACTAACAATTTATTCTGAAGCATATGTATAGTGAGTTCTACACCAGATTATTAGCCTCACAATACCTAAGCAATATATATTGCTTAGGTATTATATATAGGTATTATATATAGGTATATATATAGCAAGGTATATATATATATATATATATATATATATATATAGCAAGAGAGAGAGAGAATGTATATATATAGGTATATATATATAGCAAAAGAGAGAGAATGAGAAAAAGAGAACAGAATGTGGTATTCTTACCTAGCAAGGCCTTCCATTTCTAAATTTGTTAGAGGATTACCGTGTTTAGCTAACAAATGTACAAGCATTTGTCTTCGAGTTATATTTTCAGGCATTGTGACATAAACACGCTTAGCAAAGCGACTGAAACAAAACAAAAGCACCGTGATTAATAGCTTTAGTTCTTCAAAAATAGTAGAGACTGATTAAAATGGTTTTAACATGTAATAGAGAGAATAGATTTTACGTTTGAAACTGATACAGCAAATTTGAAAAAAAAATTGTTCACAATAAAACTGGTGGTTCCACATATATAGATGCGTACATTAAGGTACAAGAATAGTGGTGTGGTCAACAATTTTATTTCCCAACCAAGTGGATTTTGGGTTCAGTTCCATTGCATAACACCTCTGGCAAGTGCCATCTACTATAGCCTATAGATCAGCCAAAGTTTTGCGAGTAGATTTGGTAGACAGAACTCAAAGTAGCCCTGTACGCACGCATGCATGCATGCTGAGGTTGACTTTACCTTTCATCCTTTCAGGGTCAATAAAGTACCAGTTGCACACTGGGATTGATGTAATCAACTAGCCCCCTTCTCCCCAAATTTCAGGCCTTGTGCCTATAGTAGAAAGGATTATTAATATTATTACTATCATTAAGGCAGTGAGCTGGCAGAATCGTTAGTATGCTGGATAAAATGTCTTTACATTCTGAGTTCAAATTCTACCAAGGTTGACTTCCATCTTTTGGGGTCAATAAATTAAGTACTAGTCAAATATTGCGGTTGATGTGATCAACTGTTCCCCACCCCACAAATTCCAGTCCTTGTGCCTACAGTAGAAAGGATTATTATTAATATTATTTACATAAGAATGTCGTAAGAATTTAGAAACTTTGAGTTCAGCTATTAACAAATTATTTCGTATTTCTCAAAGTAAATAAAGCTATAAATAATAGTCTCAAATTTTGGCACAAGGCCAGTAATTTGGAGGTAGGGGGAATAATCAATTAGATCAATCCCAGTGTTCAACTGGTACTTATTTTATCAACAGGTATTCCTTTACTTGTTTCAGTCATTTGACTGTGGCCATGCTGGAGCACCACCTTTAGTCAAGCAAATTGACCCCAGGACTTATTCTTTGTAAACCTAGTACTTATTCTATTGGTCTCTTTTGCCAAACCGCTATGCTACAGGGATGTAAACACACCAGCATCAGTTGTCAAACGATGGTGGTGGGGGGGGACAAACACTGACACACAAACATATACACACACATACATATATATATGCGTGGTCGTTGCCAGTGCCGCCTGACTGGCTCCCATGCCAGTGGCACGTAAAAACCACCCACTACACTCACAGAGTGGTTGATGCCAGGGAGGGCATTCAGCTGTAGAAACTCTACCAGATCAGATTGGGGCCTGGTGCAGCCATCTGGTTCACCAGTCCTCAGTCAAACCGTCCAACCCATGCAAGCATGGAAAGCAGACGATATCATCATCATCGTCATTAAATGACGATGATGATATTACACGATGGGCTCCTTTCAGTTTCCGCCTACCAGATCCACTCACAAGGCTTTGGACAGCTTGAGGATATAGTAGAAGTCACTCACCCAAGGTGCCACGCAGTGGGACTCAACCTGGGACCATGTGGTTGGTAAGCAAGCTACTTACCACAACGTTTCTGCTAGCTCACTGCCTTAAAGCTATAAAAATATCAACATGCAAATAGAAAAGTCAAAGGCAGCCTTTGACTTTTTCTATTGCAAGGTTTTTTTTTTAACCCAATATTTACATGTTATTACTATATTTTCTTTCATGGCAAATATTATTTTCCATACTTAAACCACTGACTTCTGGTAGTAAGTACCATGCAGATGGCATCTCTGAAATATTCAATTTCTAAACAATTCTATTTTCTCCATCTTACCAAACATACATTTCTCCATATTTATTGATTGATTGATTAAATCACTGCTGATCCAAGCAAGCTACAAGGGAAGCTATACAATGAAAAGTTCAGAAAAGGGCAGAAATATGCAGAGCTGTTTTCCATGGTTACCAGAAAAATTATTAAAAAAGTATTAGTTACCAAAGATTGTGCTTTTCTTCCACAATTGGTCAGTAAAATAGGTACCAGTCAGGTACTGGGGTTGATACAATTGACTAGACACCTACCCCCAAAATTGCTGGCTTTGTGCCAAAATTAGAAAGAAATATATTATCAAAACAGCGAGTCAACAGACAGAAAATGTTCAGTTGGTCACATTAAACACTGATTGATTGATTAATTAATTAACTGATTAAGTAATAAGTTAACTGAAGATCATTTATAGAACAAATGTTTCAGAGTGCATGTGGTCTGATTGAAAAGTAAAATAAATTAGCTCAAGAGATTAAGTTAGCACTATGTAATACAAAAAACGCGTTTTTTGGTAACTTCTCAAACGCAAATTTTCGAGTTATTCCTCTGCCACTGATGAAGATGACAATGATGATGATGATGGTGTGTGTGTGTATGTTAACCATCAACCTACAAAGACGCACATGCAGCCATAGTATAGAAGTGGCTAAGGGAAATAACTCTCCTCCAATAAGAGTTGGTTGTTTAAAACACTGGCCAATCTCCATCGTTCGACGATGGAGGATTTAACTCATGATTCAACTGAATAATCTGTTCCCGAGTTAACATGTACGTGGCTGAGTATTCTCCAGCCACGGTTACCTTCTTAGGTAGAAACAGTGTGACACAGCGTGCAATGAGGCTGTACCTTTTTTTGAATTACATATACGATCTACCAGACAGACATCTCTGCAGTTTCCACATACCCCACAAGATTTCACTTACAAGGTATGGTTCAACTCGAGACTACAGGAAAAAAATTGCTCTTTCTATAACCTCGACGGTGCCACCCAATGGAATCAAACATGTGACTTCGTGTTTGGGAAGTGGTCATACAGTTAAAATCATTATGATAAACAAATAACAGGTCAAAGTTTTGAGTGAGTGAGAGAAAGAGAGTGTGTGTGTGTGTGATAGTGTGCGTGTAATTTTTATCTTTTACTTGTTTCAGTTATTAGACAACGTCTTGAAGAATTTTTACTCAAATGAATCGACCCCATGACTTAAGCCTGGTAGTTGTTCTATCTGTCTCTATTGCCGAACCGCTAATTTACGGGGACGTAAACATACCAACACCAGTTGTCGAGGTTTGATTAGGGGTGGGCAAACACAGACACACATATATGCGTTTGAGAAGTTGCCAAAAATTCCTTTATATTACAAAGTGCTATCTTATGCACCTCGTTCGTGATTCTCTTGACATAATTTATTTTATTTTTCAATCGAACTACATTCACTCTGAAATATTTGTTCTATATATGATCTCCAATGTGAGTGTGTGTGTGTATATATATATATATATATATATATATATATATATACACACACACGATGGGCTTCTTTCAGTTTGTCTTCCAAATCCACTCACAAGGCTTTGGTTGGCCTGAGGCTACAACAGAAGGCACTTACCCAAGGTGCCATGCAGTGGGACTGAACCCAGAACCATGTGGTTGGAAAGCAAGCTTCTTACCACACAGCTATGCCTGCACCTACATACTATTTCAGGGGTCAGGGAACATTTTTAACCAATTATGCCAAAATATATTTATTTACGCCAACATTACCTTCTTGATTTGAATGGAAGAAAATCATAGATTCTTTGAATTCAAAAGGATTATTGAAGGAACACGTTTTTTATATAATTTTACTTATGTCTAAGTCCTCATTACCCACAAGAATTTCATTTTTACCCAGCTTGGGGTAATTTACCCTGGTTCGCCGACACCTGTTCTATTTGAAAGTCTTGTATTTTGCTGTAAGACAGTGTAAAATTTAAATTTAAAATATCACTACAACAACAACAAAAGAAAGAGATAGGAAAAATGGTTAACAGATACCGTAAAACAGCATCATCTAATTCATGGGGACGATTTGTGGCTCCCATTATTAAAATCCTGTCCTCTGAACTTCCTGATAACTATGAGATGAAATAAAATACATTAAATTTCAAAAGATATTAAAAGGCAAAAATATAATTAATTTTATGCAAAACAATGACATTGAAAAAATGTTTAACTTGCTCTGATCTCATTAAATACTTTTTTGTCTTTTACAAGTTTCAGTCATCAGACTATGGCCATGCTGGAGCAGTGCCTCGAAGAATTTTTAGTCAAATGTATTGACCCCAGTACTTCATTTTTTTGTTAAACTTGGTATTTATTCTATTGGTCACTTTGCCAAACCGCTAAGTTACAGGGATGTAAATACACCTGTTGTCAAGTTTTTTTTTTGGGGGGGGGGGTAGAGCAAAGAGATGCAAAGACATGCAGACACATTATATATATGTATATATATATATATATATATATATATATATATATATATGTGTGTGTGTGTGTGTGTATATGATGGGCTTTTTTCAGCATCCAGCTACCAAATCTACTTAGAAGGGTTTGGTTGGCTGAAGCTATAGTAGAAAAATACACTTGCCCAAGGTGCCACACAATGGGACTGAACCTGGAGTCATGTGGTTGTGAAGCAAGCTGCTTACCACAACCATACCTGCAGCTATAAAATATGTAAGATTTTACATATTTTTGAAGGTAACTGAGAAAAACTATGTGGGATGTTATTTTTCTATTTAATTTCTCCAATATATATATATATATATATATATGAATTTTGCAGGCGTGAAGTGGATTCGATCCACTATACCCAAATTTGAATTAATACTGCGTCAGAACTTTTCCCGCGGTGGAACAACGGTTTTGATCTGACAGCAGTTAGATATGTCCCAGACGCCTTTAGCTAGGCCGAAGCGGTGTCTCCACCACTTGACCCTTTCTGACCTCTTCTACTCCATCAAATCTAGAATAGAATCCTTTGTTCTCACTATCCTTCTTGATAGCTATAAAAACTGGAGACCACAAGCAAAGTTCCTCTTTAGTCACCCGTCGGTGACGCCTCAACAGGCTAGTCACCAGCCGGTGATGCCTCAACAGGCTAGTCACCAGCCGGTGACGCCTCAACAGGCTAGTCACCAGCCGGTGACGCCTCAACAGGCTAGTCACCAGCCGGTGACGCCTCAACAGGCTAGTCACCAGCCGGTGACGACTCAAGGAGAACGAAGTCTGGCTGACCAACTACAACCTTGGCCAGAGGGAGAAAGAAGTTTACTGTCAGCCACTGTGAGACAATGTCGCACACCTTATAACTAATACGAGCTCGCATCCTTTTCTCTATAACACTAGCATCTCTCTCTATATATAAATACTACTATAAGAAAGTGTACATACAGATACAGGCCGAAATTCTTTACCTTGTATGCTTTACATACAAACTGTTATACTATTACACTGGCCTACTCGTCGTGGTATGGCAACTATGCAAGTAACAGTAAATAAATATTTCTATAAAAATGTCGATCATCTTCATCGTTCATCTTATAACCAGTACAATTGGTAAATAATACATATCGTTACAATGGGTGACACATCGACTACACAACACAAAAACATTAACCGTTACATATATATATCACTGCATTGACCAAGCCATCAGATGGTGTTATACACCACAAGTCACTATGTGTTGCATCACAGTGTTGTAGCTTTCAAATGGTGTCATCCTGCTGGCCAGATGGACAGGCCAACATTTCTCCCTGAGCAGAATGTCAGTCTGTTGCAAAGAAACCCATTTGCAGCTGGATGGTTGGGAGCAATGTGAAAGCTTGCTTGGTGAGGAAGAAGGTGAGTTTTGGACATCTTGCAGAATGAGAAATAAGACCTACGAAAGGGCAGAAGAATTGAGAGGAGTCAACAACCATTCAATGGAAGGAAATGTCTGAAATAAAACCCATTCAGTGAGGACTTGCAACCAGCTGGTACTTATTTATCACAGCATAGATGTTGGCATGACTGTGTAGTAAGATGTTTGCTTCCCATCCACATGGTTCCAAGTTAAGTCCCACTGCGTGGCACCTTGGGCAAGTGTCTTCTACTATAGCCCCAGGCTGACCAAAGACTTGTGAGTGGATTTGGAAGATGGAAACTGAAAGAAGCCTGTTGCATGTGTGTGTGTGTTTTTGTGTGCATGTGTCTTTGTCTACCACCGCCATCACTTGACAACCGGTGTTGGTTTATTTACATCCCCATAACTTAGTAGTTTGGCAAAACAGACCAATAGAATAAGTACCAGCAGGTTGCAAGTCTTCACTGAACGGGTTTTATTTCAGACATTTCCTTCCATTGAATGGTTGTTGACTCCTCTCAATTCTTCTGCCCTTTCGTAGGTCTTATTTCTCATTCTGCAAGATGTCCAAAACTCACCTAAGTACCAGGCTTAGGAAAAACAAGAAAAGTACTGGCATCGATTCATTTGACTGAAAATTTTTCAATGCAGTGCTCCAGCATGGCCACAATCTAATAACTGAAACAACTGAAAGGTAAACGATAAAAGTAAAAACAATAATGGCCTAAAGATCTTACAGTTTCATCTATCGACAACTGATAATAAAAGAAAAAATACAATATTTTCAAGTAATGGCCACATTTTTGTTATATCTTGCAAAAAGGACTCCAAATCAACCTTTGAGTTTTGTCTCCAAAGTATTGTGGGTCTGGATTCGGCCCAGAATGTTTTTAATTTACTCATGGAGTTGGCCTGATTCCAAAATGGTATATGTTGGGCTATGGCTTCTAGGAGTAAAGTTGAAAAAGTGTGACACACTGACACATTGACATTCGCATTTATATTAGATAAGTGTGTTTGTTTCTTTAGGTGGGTGGGTGTGTCTGTGTCCATGTGCGTGTGTATGTGCACATGTATAGATATATAGGCATTTGAGTGAAGGTGTGTGGCTTAGTGGCTAGAGTATTTGACTCATGACCTTATGATCATGAGTTCAATTCCCCAGCAGTGTGTCATATTCTTGAGCAAGACACTTTATTTCACATTGCTCCAGTCCACTCAGATGACAAAAATGAATAGTACCTGTAATTCAAAGGGCCAGCCTTATCACATTCTCCATCTCATAGAATCTCTCTGAGAACTACATTAAGGGTACATGTGTCTGGAGTGCTCAGCCACTTGTATGTTAATTTCACGAGCAGGCTGTTCCATTAAATGGATCAACTGATACCATTGTTGTAACTGACAGAGTGCCACAGATATGCATTTGTATGTGTGCATTCTACATATCAGCATTTATTTTAAACCCTTATAAGACAACTTGACCAGTCTATTAGCCCACCATTCCAGTGGTAGAATTAAAACAGAGCTAATGTTTCTAAGAATATATCTATACTTCTACTCCATTAGTATAGAAACAATAGTGAACTTCACCTCCAAGAGTTTAATTAACAACTTTGATTTCAAAATGTTAAATTGAAAAGTAACAATGAATGTTTCTTACCCCATCAAATTCTATCAGGAATTCTGTTTTTAAGCGACGACTAGCTTCATTCTCTCCTTCTCTCCTTTCACAAAGTAAGGAGTCGATTTCATCTACAAAGCAAAAATACATTATTGATGATGATAATATGTAACTTCAGCACATGGTCACACATTTATAGCAAAGAATATTGTCAGTGAATCAATCTTAATATGTTACTGAAACTTTCAAATATAGAACATTAAATAATAATAATAACAACGATAGTAATAATAATAATAATAATAATGCCCAGATGCAGTAGCTGGCAGTGGCTCTCATGGCTTCTGATCTTAATTGATTGGAAGTGTTATCATGTACATTGTTTTGTCTTGGTATAAAAGATGGGCTACCACAAATATTCTGCTCAATACCACAGATTTGCTTGTCAGTTGTTTGACCTTAACCAGTTGAGCATGTCCCTTGGTGGCTGACGATATGTGCATCTCTGATCATGAGCAGAAGTAGTAAGGGAACATCATAGCCATGTGTTGAGAGGAATTCTTTGTGGTTTGAATAATTCACCTTTGGAAACATAGGTGTTTTGCTCATCATCCTTAAGCAATCCTTATTCAGGAACCTTTTGAATAGGATGGGCTACTTGACCCGAAGAAAATTCTAACTGGGCCCTGCTTTGCAAGGTCATGCACTGTTTACCTTGATATGAAATCACGATGTCGTGCACATATGGTTGTGATGCATGTGCCTGGTATACCCTTATCAGACGGGTAGTCGTGATGGGTATACTGGGCTTTGTATATTTGTACCCCAATGTCACTCTGATGGCATGCACTGCTCTCTCACTCAATAATAATAATCCTTTCTACTACAGGCACAAGGCTTGAGTTTTTTTTTTTTTTCGGTAGAGGTGAGGAGGGTTGAAGTTTAGTTGATTACATCAACCTCGATGCTCAACTGGTGTTTATTTCATTGACTCCAAAAGGATGAAAGGTAAAGCTGACTTTGGTGGAATTTAAATTCAGACCATAAAGCCTTAATGATGATGATGATGATGACGACGATTACTATTATATTAAATAACAATAAATAAATATCATTTCAGGCATGAGCTCAAGGCATGAAATTTGACAGAGAAAGTCAGTCAATAGCATCGCCCACAGTACTCAACTGGTACTTTATTTTATGAACCCTGAAAGGATGAAAGCAAAGTTGACCTTGGTGGGATTTGAACTCAGAACATAAAGACAAGAACAAATTACTGGAAGGCATTTTGTATTGTGCTCAATAGCAATGATTTATCTCTATAATACAGGAACAAGGCCAGAAATTTTAGACAAAGAAGCAGTCACTTAGACTGATCCCTACCCCAGTTATTATGTGGTAGTATATTTTATAAACGTTAAAGTTGACCCTAATGAACTTTCAAATTCAAAATGTAAAGATTTGTTACTAAATACCCCCATGGTGTTTCATCCATTATGCTAATGATTATACTACTAATAATAATAATCATCATCATCATCATCATCATCATTATCATCATCATTGCTTAACATCCACCTTCCATGCAGGCATGGGTGGAACAGTTTGACAGGAGCCAGCCAGGCAGAAGCCTGCACCAGACTTCTGCAACTGTTACGGCAGGATTTTTACAGCTGGTTGCCCTTCCTAGCACCATCCACACATCATCGTGGACTTAGTGCTTTTTACGTGGCACAAGCAAAGGCAAGGCTTTTACAGACAGATGCCCTTTCAAACGCCAACTAATACTGCAATGAAATAATACATTAATCTTGATTTCACCCCTTTACAAAGGGCCCAATTGAAAATAAAAAAAAAAAATTGTCAGCTTGAGATATGATAAGTCACCTCTCCTCACAGCTTCAGAATTTATTTTACATATTTTATTCACTACTTTCACTTTTATCATTTATTTGCTTTAGTCATTGGATGGTGGCCATGCTGAGGCACCACCTTGAAGGGCACAGTCAGGCAAACCGCACCCCCTCCCCACACATACACACTAGTACTTATTTTTTTTTAAAGTCTCGTACTTATTCTATTAGTCTCTTTTGCCAGACCACTAACTAATGGGAATGTAAACAAACCCACACCAGCTGTGAAGCAGTGGTAGGAAGCAAAGACAAATGTAGACGTGTGTGTGTGTGTAAAGCTCATGGCTTCAGAGCTAAAGAAGCTGCACTCTTGGAAGAGCCCTGCTTCTCACATGGACAACTGTATGTTGGCTGCTCAAGAGTGGGCAGCAACAAAAAACTTATTTGTATATGCTCCACAAGGGAAAACAAGGAACATAGTTTACAATGAGGTGTTATAATCACAACAGCAAGAAAGTATGTACATGATCACCTTCTTTTACGAAACTTCATTGACTTTCATATATTTATATTGATATACATATATATACGTGTGTTTGGGTGCGTGTGTGTATATACATCTCTATATGTAAAGATGATGCGTAGTCTAGATGGCGTTTTTAGATTTCATTATTCTCTTTAACCCGGGCAACGCCGGGTATTTCTGCTAGTAGAATATAATTTCCAAATTTCATAAAGATCCGTTCAGTACTTTTGACGTAGTTTTGGATAAGAAAACAAATGACTAATGTGTGTGTTTGTGTGCATGTGTTTGTGTGCATGTGTTTGTGTGCATGTGTTTGTGTGTGATGGGTGTATATATGTATAGATATCTGTATGCATGTATATATATATGTATATATGTGTACATATTACATGTACATCTATATATATATATATATATATACATGTGTATACATATACATGTATGCATATAGATCTATATCTATATATATATATCTATGCATATACGTGTACATATACATGTATATGTATACATATACATCTCTTTCTCTCTTTCTCTCTCTCTGAAAGTATCTGTCATTACAGTATCGAAATGTGATTGTTTCATTTAGTAGAATAGTTTCATTTTTAAAGTGAAAGTATTTGACATGAGTGTTTTTGTTTCACTTTTGATACGTAATACTTAAATAGCGGAGGAGATATTATGTTGCCGTGGGCTCGAACTCTGCAAGAAGTGAAAAATTTTTTTGACTAAAACACAACTGGAACCCTAAGTAAGGCATCTGTAAAATTTGAATGAAATTGGTTGCGTAGTTCTCGAGTGTTAGGGATTCACACAGACAGACAAACAGACAGACAGACAGACAGACAGACACACATTCTCATTTTTATATATATAGATATCAGGCTTCTTTCAGCTTCCATCCATCAAATCCACTCACAAGACTTTGGTTGGCCTGAAACTATAGTAGAATTCTATTTACATCCCATAACAGTGATTAAGTAAAAGAAACGGATCTAGTTTAAAACGGGGGCACCAGTATTTTCTTAACGAAACACTAATGAAACTTGGGACACTGGTAGAATGTGTCATATAAAACATCTTTTACTCTTAGTCTTCTTAACAAAAAAAAGGAATTCGCAAGTTATTCCATGTTAAAGTTGTCGTATTTCTGTAATTTCAACCAATCACTGACGTCTATTCAACTGAATAGAGATACTGCTGGGCGGTCATAAAAATGTTATTCCCTGTGACATATTTCATCCGCTTTAATCGTAATTTATACGCATATATTGTTTATATAATAAATTACGCTGTGCGTATCTATGTGTGTAACAATTTTAGAGTTCGGATTCTAGAGTTAGGGTTAGTTTTAGGGTTAGGGGATTAATATGATATACACCGTTACAGCGCTAACTGTTTTCAACTGAATAGACGTCAGTGATTAGTAGAAATTATCGAAATAAGACAATTTTTTACCTGAAATAAATTCGAATACAAAAATTTTTTTCTGTTCTATAACACAAAATAGATAAGTATACGAAGTTTGAAAGTCTTTCGGTACCAAAAACACTACATAAAACATTAATGAAAACTGGTGCCCCTGTTTTAAACTAGATCCAAAGAAACTAATAGAATTAACAAAGAAAAAAATGTAATTACTGGTTTTCAATTTTTTCAAGGCATTGCTCCAGCGACAGAAGTATAAAACAAAACAAAAACACTTTTCTAGAGTTCTTGAAGAAATTATTTAATACCATTTTCAATCTTCTGTTTTCTTCATAAGTATTTATCTCAATGTATCTTCTCATTGGTTTATTAACAAGTATATAAAGATTCAAAAATTTACACATTACCCATAAAAATCACAGCAGGCTGTAGTTCCCTGGCGACAGCAAAGAGGGCGCGGACTAATTTTTCTCCTTCTCCAACCTGTTGAGAAAAAAATTGATTAACTAAAATATTATATACAATTAAAAATATCACTGTAAATTACAAATATAAAATATAAATTACATTTAAATATCACACACACACACATATATATTATATTATATTATATTACAATTGTTGCACTGACACTCAACTCTGGTTGCATGGTTTCTTATAGCAGAAACAGTTGTAAGCTAATGAACGTGATTATGTACCTCCTGTTCTATTATCGTTTATATAATGATTAATATTTTGTATCTTATTCAACAGAAGTTATAAAAGTAATTCGAAGGCAAAGAATTTCATGCATTGATACTTATTAAACTTTGATAAGTGCTGATGCACGAAACTTTCGGTCCTTAAGTCACTTGTGTAAACATTCTGCTGGTCAAATATTAAGTGGATTTTGACTTCTATTTCTGTTCTTATGACCAAATACCTCTCTCTTTCCCTCTCTTTAGTATCATCCAAATCTTTTGTGAGTTAACATGGGATCACTTGGTGACAATGTAACCTTCATTTGACTAAGGTATTTTAACATGGATTTTATTTGATCTATTCCCAAAATTTGGATTTTTATTCCCATACACAGCAACCCAGGCTGCTAACCATAAAGTAACTTATTTTCTGCTTATCAAATTTAGATATAGGAAACATTTACAACCTATTGTTCCTGAAAGTTATTTTTTATATCCTCTACGGATTGTTTGAAGCTCACCAACTTCCTACACCTTGGATTTTATTTTTACACACACACACACACACAAACACACATGTATTATTGCATTTGATTTATCTATAACTAATTTAGCCCTCTCCTTTGACACATGAACTCTGAAAATGCTTTTGTGTGTGTCTGTGTCTGTGCATGGTCAATAATTTACTTTCATCCAACAAAACCCTAATCTTTTGTAGTGTGGAGGGTAAATGGAAATGATACAATACTCACATATTTGGAAGTTAAACTGGCAGCACTAATATTGAAGAATGTAGCATTTGATTCATTTGCTACGGCTTTGGCCTGGAATGGAAACAAGATAAATAAATGGACATTTTCCAAAAATTTTACCAGAAGAAAACATACTTGACAATAGAATATAAAAAGAAAATATAATATATAAATATTAAAAAGTATGTAGACAGATCCTCTGCCAATTTCAGCTGTGGCTATACTAATAGTTGAATCAGTTGAAGTAACAGTTCATTGTATTAAAGTGTTAGTGGCTAAGTATTCCATAGTCATTTGTTACTTAAATGTAATTCTAAAATAGAATTGGAAGACTCATCAAGCTAAGTGAAATCGTAGTCATGGCCTTTACCAGTGTCATGTGAATGGCACCTGTGAAATCGTAACTGTCGCCATTGCTGGTAACATGATCTTCAAATCTTGGGCCTCATGGAGGCCAAAGTAACTGAGACCTTTGGTAATATGCTGCACTTGAGAAAACTCATCAAGCCAAGTAAAAAAGTAGTCACAGCTGTTACCAGTGATATGTAAATAGCACCCATGAAACCATAGTCATGGCTATTGCTGGTGTCATGTAAATGGCACATAAAAAGCACCCATTATACTCTTGGAGTGGTTGGTGTTAGTAAGGGCATCCAGCCGTAGAAACCATGGCAAGTCAGACTGGAACCTGGTGCAGCTCTCCAGCTTGCTAGCTCTAGCACTCAGCATACACTATAAAGTGGTTGGCACTAGGAAGGGCATCCAGCTGTAGAAACCTGGTGCAGCCCTCCAGCTTAACAGTTTCAGTCAAACCATCTAACCCATGCCAGCATGGAAAGCAGACGTTAAATAGTAATGATGAATTAGGCACAGGCTTGGTTGTGCAGTTGAGAAACTTGCTTCTCTACCACATGGTTCCAAGTTCAGTCCCACTGCAAGGCACTTTGGAAAAATGTCTCCAACTGTAGTTCTGGGCTTTGTGAGTCAATTTAGTAGATGGAAACTGAAAAAAAACCTGTTGTGTGTGTGCATGCATGTTTGTGTCTTCTTGTCTTAACATAACATGATAATTGTAAAGAAGTACCAGTGTTGTGAAAGCAGTATCATTCATTTCCAATATTCTGCAATAAATATGTCTGGCCGTGGGGAGATATTTTACCTTGCTTGGAAACAGGTGAGGGTTGGCAACAGAAAAGGCATCTAGCTGTAGAAGATTTGCCTCAATAAATTCTGTCCAACCCATGCAAGCATGGAAAAGTGAACATCAAAATGATTATGATGAGTCAGTGTGATACAATGATGTCACAAGGCTGTACCTTTTCAATTACCAATACACCACTCTAACTTCCATACATTTTCTGTCAACCAATTCTCACCAATACTTACACTGACCCATGGCTAACAGAGGGAAGGACACTTATTCAATGTGCCACACAGTATTAATGAACAAAGACCTCATAATTGCAACAATAACTTTGTAACCATTCCACTCATCTCAACTGCTGGGACCTCATTTTACTTAAGAACTTTATAATACCATGTCACAAATAATACATAACTGCTACAATAGTAGATTATTATAATCCAGTATATTAGTTTTTTGTATTTAATTTTTATCATTATCATTTAACGTCTATGTTCCATACTGGCATGGGTTTGACAGGATCCGATGGGTTCAAGGACAGTTTCGTACTCCACTGTCTGCTTTGGCATGATTTCTACAACTGCTTACCTTTCCTGAAACCAACAACTTTACAGTGTTGACAAGGTACCTTTCTCCCGGTATCGACACTTAAGGTTGTCATGCTGCTTGCAAGACTACAAAATCCGAAGGAGAAGGATTAGCTTTATGCTAAGGGATCAAGTTCTTGTAGAGCTGCATGGCTACTCACATTCAGATGAGGAGAAAATGATCAGCATTGGTATATAATAAATCATCTAAAAAATTATAATGCTTTATTACATTATTATTTTCTTATTAAAAGTGTGTGGAGAAAATCTTTGTAGCCAAACAGTACCATGTATTACACATGGTACTGTATACATACATCTAATTTTAATATTGATTTGTTTGTTCAGAGTTTTACTCGTTTTGGTGGGAAAATGCATCATCATTTTTAAAGTTTTAGTTAAAATATCAGAGTTGTCTCCCTTGTCTCTCAGTCTTCCAGATCAACCCATTCTCAAGCTTTTAGCTAGGGATTCTTTAGGAACTCTTATCGGTTTCCTGACGCCTATCCCTCCGACCAACACCACTCCGTTGAAAAATTAGTAAATTTCTTCGGTGGACATTGGAATTAGACACTGAGGGAAAATGGCTGTAACTTTTTTATTTTTTAATTTTGGCGATTTTCGTTTTCGATAATGTGTTCTATATGTCACGGTCATGCGATTCCCCTAAAAAAATTTTTGGACCCCCCTCCCCCCTCCCTTGATATGCTAGAAATAACAGCTAAACGCGGACAATCCAAATCTTGCATTGGTCCAGATGGACTATATGTAATCTGAACCCCCCCCCCCCCTTATTTATTTTTTTTACGGAATCCCACGTTTTAGGCTATGGACATTCCGATTCTGAAAAAAAATTGTTTGAAACATTTCAATTCCACCCCCTCCCCTCACCAAGCAGGCTATTTACATGCTAGAAATAACAGCCAAATCTGGTTAGGGTTAGGGTTAGGGTCAGGGTTAGGGTTAGGTTTACCCTAACCCTAACTCAAAACCTAACCCTAACCCCGTTTGCCAAAGCGCATTTTTTCTTTCATATTTATTTACATATAGTCCATTTGGACCAATGCAAGATTTGGATTGTCCGCATTTAGCTGTTATTTCTAGCATATCAAGTTTCGTAGTGGGGACTCCACATATGATCCTTTTTCTGTTTCAATATAAATGTAAGCCGTTCATTTTCACATCTAAGTTGCGAGGCTATTCGTACGACCTGGACATGTAGAACACAATGTCAAAAATGAAAATCATCAAACACCCCCCCCCCGTGTGTGTGTGTGCGGGGGGAGGGGGATTTGGGGTCCAAAATTTTTTTTAGGGGGAATCGCATGACCGTGACATATAGAACACATTATCGAAAGCGAAAGTCGTCAAAATTAAAAAATAAAAAAGTTGCAGCCATTTTCCCTCAGTGTCTAATTCCAATGTCCACCATTTCTTCTATTGGTTTTCCCCAATAGAACCTAAACAGATAAACAGTTTATCGCTTCATCATAATGTGCAAGAAAGCGAGGCTCTCACATTTTTAAATAAATTAACATTTCTCGGTTTACTACTTCGAATATGTTGATACACATGTTATTGTTGAATACTTTAGAATAGATCTGAAATAAAAATCATCATCTTGCTGCTGTCGCCACCGCCCTTTTAACGTTCACTTTTCCATACTTGCACGAGTCTGATGGAATTCGTTGGAACAGCTTTTCAACGGCCGGATACCCTTCCATTTACAAATGCTCACCTATGATATTTTCCCCGTGACAACCAGACACGTTTTCATGGAAACGAAAAACATTGCCGTACGACAATGACATTCGTTTACAACTATCGCACAATGTCAAGGCAAGGAGACTGTAACACACACACACACACACACACACACACACACACACATGCTTGTCTGGTCGCCGCTAGATGGAAGTTGTTCGCTCCCTTGTTTGCAATATATTGGACACATTGTGTCATTAACCATCTGCAGGAGGTATCTACCGGAGGTTATTCCAACAAATCCACATCGATATAGTTGGACCCTTAACTTCATGTGAAGATAACATTTATTTGTTGACATGTATAGATCGTTTCTCGAGATGGCCAGAAGCTTATCCCATCAAAGATATTTCTGCAAAAACTATAGTAAAAACCTGAATGTGTGTGTCTGTATAACTTAAAATCTCTCAATACAGCGAAACTCAAATGTAAATCTCCCAACATAAAACCATGTTATCGCACCTGAGGTGTCCTCTATGCACTGTGTGTTGCACCTGGTGTTATTGCATCGTTTCACGCCCACAAGGGAGCAGTGCATCTTGAAGATAAAACAAATGTTGTGGTAATATAAAAAAATGTTGTTGGTACATTCCGTCTTCTCTATTTATCTTTAATATATACCCAACATCCATCCTGGAATCCCTGAAATTGTTACAATGATATTTGCTAAGCATCGCTCATGATGCCTGGTAGCCATAAGTGGTGAACGGGCTCCGCGGACACACGACCTGGGACTTACTCTGAAATAAAGGTTTCGATACTGTATTTTCTTTACCTTAATTCTTAAATCTCATACATACCGGTGACTGGTAATAAAGTCACAATTTATGGGATCCGGACAAAACCCACCTACACCACCCACCCTCCCAGACAAAATCCCTGACTTTTTTTCCTGGATTTACACACATGACGGGTTTCTTTCACTTTCTGTCTAAAAGTCCAACCACAAGGCTTTGGTCGGCTCAGAGTTATAGTTACTTCACTATATTTCACTCTAGGCTACTTGTCTAATGTAACAGAAATAACTGGATCGATCCACACACACACACAATTGTAAATAGACGAGACGCGAACTTTAAAGTTACATTTCAAATTTTAAAATAGCGTCAGTAAGAATTGAAACGCCTGAAACAGTTCCTATGCCAGTTTCGATTACTTTTTCTGATGAGTTGTAGTGCAATTGAGCACTGTAACAACAATAAATTTAACATTATCATTTTTATATCTCTTTTTTTTTTCAACCAGAAGGAGCCTAATGTACCTGCAAGAAACAACAGCTAAATATCACTCAAACCAAACTGTCTTAAAACAAAAGACTGATACCAATGGATATAATGTAGTACTACATGAATACTGTGTGAAAATAAGACGAGGTGGTCATGGCTTTTGTCAGCTAGTGGGACTAAAATGGGCTAAAACAAGATAGAAATTTCAAACCGTTCATTGTTGTCAATGAAGTTACCTCCCCTGAAATATTTTACACCAGAGTCGTTACTGCTGATTTAAAAGAATATTTCATTTCAATGATAACGGAGTGGTAAAAGGTTTTCTCTCCAACCACAAGGTTCTGCGTTCTGGGTTCAATTCCACTGTATGCCACCTTCAGCGAGTGTCTTCCACTATGGCCTGAAGCTGATCGAAGCCTTGTGAGTGGATTTGGCAGACGGAAACTGAAAGAAACCCGTCGTGTGTATATATATATATATATATATTTATATATTGGCGTTTTCAAACTTCTTTTTTATAAATATATATATATATATATATGTGTGTGTGTGTGTGTGCGCGCGCTTTGTGTCTGTGTTTTCCCTCACCCCCACCACTTGAAACTGATGGTGTGTTTACAGCCTCGTAACTTAGCGCTTCGGCAAGAGAGACAGACAGAATAAATACCAGACTTCAAATAGAAATTAGTATTGTTGTCGATTCGTTTGACCAAGATTCTTCAAGGCGGTGCCCCAGCATGGCCGCGGTTTAATGAGTGAAGCAAGTAAAAGATACAAGAACTACATAAAGGTTCCTGCACCTCACTTTACAAAATCTTTTATGAAAAACCACAATCGTTGCCACCATCATCACCACTGCAACCAACACTAACACCACAACCACCATCACCATCATCTTAAAGCAGTGTATTACAAATCTTGCTTTATGGATGCTAGCAGAATTTTCTTTTTCATTTTTCTTTCTACATTTCCTTTCTTTTATTTCTTTATTTCAAATTTTACATTATTTTTTTTTATTTCAGGAATCAAAAATTGATTTTTTCCCCCTTCAGATATTATAATAAAATTATTTTGCATCCAAATTTCTCTTGCCAATGGCAAAGCATCAATTTATATTAAACTGCATCAATTGATTCTGCAAGGCAGTATCAAACCCAAGAGAAAATGAAGCCAATTACAGAACATTTATTTGACCCGCTAGAAACAGCAAGAAAACCTTCTTCAATTTACAGCCATCTTAAAAAGAAAAATCATATAGTCCAGCATAATACACTATCATTATCATCATCATCATCTAATGTCCATTTTCCATGCTGGTATAGGCTGGATGGTTTGACTGAAAACTGGTAAGCTGGGGGAGTTGCACCAGGTTCCAATCTGGTTTGACATGGTGTCTAAAGCTGGATGACCTTCCTAATGCCAACCACTCCAAGAGTATAATGGGTGCTTTTTTACATGCCATTTGCATGGTTGCCAGTTATGAAACACTGACATTGGCTGCGATTACGATTTCACTTGACTTGACAGGTCTTCTCAACCACAAGAAAATAAGATGGCCATAACTGGAACGTCTTTGATCATAGGCCAGTCTAGCACAGTGGTTCTTAACCAGTGTCCAAGATTTTGTTGCCAAAGTTTATGTGCAATAAATTGGTTATACTTCTACAATGCACAAAATACTTAAAAACAATTGTTTTTATAGAATTCCTAATAATAATTAATTATAAAATATATAGTGGTATTCTTTTAAAACTTCAAATGGTTATGGGAGTCCAGTAGAGTAGAATAGGAATCAAAGGGGTTCACAGACAGAAAATGGTTGGACACTGGTTCTGAGTTCAAATCCTAATGGGGTCAAATTTGCCTTTCATCCTTCTTAGGACATTATCATCACCATCATTTACCATTCATGTTCCATGCTGGCATGGGTTGAACAGTTCAACAGGATCTGATATGTCTAAGGACTGCATTGAGTTCCAATGTCTGCTTTGGTATGGTTTCTACATCATCCAAATTGACCTGCAGCTAAACAATAAAACCAGTACCAAACCCCCAAGATTCCATCGAGATAACTTCAGAAACCAAAGTGTCTTGGCAGAAATATCAAACAAACTTAATCTTCCTTCACAAATGTAACAAATCTCATCATCATCATCATCATCATCGTTTAACGTCCGCTTTCCATGCTAGCATGGGTTGGACGATTTGACTGAGGACTGGTGAACCAGATGGCAACACCAGGCTCCAATCTAATTTGGCAGAGTTTCTACAGCTGGATGCCCTTCCTAACGCCAACCACTCAGAGAGTGTAGTGGGTGCTTTTACGTGTCACCCGCACGAGAACGGCCACGCTCGAAATGGTGTCTTTTATGTGCCACCCGCACAAGCCAGTCCAGGGGCACTGGCAATGATCTCACTCGAAAATCCTACGGGAGCCAGTCAGGCGGTACTGGCAACGGCCACGCTCAAAATGGTGCATCTCATGTGCCACCCGCACAAGAGCCAGTCCAGGGGCACTGGCAACGATCTTACTTGGCTTGCCGGGTCTTCTCACGTACAGCACATTTCCAAAGGTCTCGGTCAGTAGTCATCGCCTCGGTGAGGCCCAATGTACGAAGGACTTGCCTCACCACCTCAGCCCAGGTCTTCCTGGGCCTACCTCTTCCACGGGTTCCCTCAACTGTTAGGGTGTGGCACTTTTTCACGCAGCTATTCTCACCACATGTCTATACCAGCGCAATCGTCTCTCTTGCACACCACAACTGATGCTTCTAATGTTCAGCTTTTCTCTCAAGATACTTACACTCTGACGGGTTCTTTTGTTTCAGTCATTCGACTGTGGCCATGCTGGAGCACCACTTTAAAAGTGTTTTAGTCAAAGAAATTGATCCCAGGACTTATTCTTTGCACTATTAAGATTGCCATGCAATTCACAAGGTTATGAAAGCTGGTGAGGAAATAGGGATTCAGTTCCATTCCTCAGGAATGAGAGGTGTGTGGGAAGGGTCTTGTAGAAGGATCAGCATGGCTACTCTCATCTAGAGGGAGTATGTTGGAGATGTTGATTAAGAAAAAAGCACCACCAAAGGTAAGGCAATAGGAGTGGAGGAACTATAAGAACACCAAACCAGATTCCTTGTAGTGATTATTCCAGTTCTTTGCCTTCTGAGTTCAAATATTATAATGGTCTTCTTGGTTCACAAACTAATTATATGGTCCACCATCACCAACACCACTACCACCACCACCACCTGGCATTTTGGGTGTCTTCAGTGAACCTGCTTTCTCTTTCTTCTTCCTCCCCACTCTCTCTCTCCCTACCTCTCTCTTACTAGTTTTGTAAACCTTGTAAAGGGGTCATGAACATTGGCCTTCCTTTGTAACCCCCAACCAAAAAAATAACAAAAGCATTTACAACAGGAACAAAATCTGAAACTATATTAATATAAGAACATACCAGCATGGTTTTACCATTTCCTGGGGGGCCAAAGAGTAATAATCCTCTCGCAGGTGCCCTCAATCCAGTAAAAAGCTGAAACAATAGAAATTAAAGCAAATTAACAATAACAAAAAAAAAAATGAGACAAAAATTAACAATTATAATTAATCAATAACTAGTCATTTCAAAATACGAGTGTTTTATTATATTGAAAATATTAATATTTTAAAAAGTCTGAATTTGAATGTTTGACTTCACAAAATTTGAGTTTATCTTTTACTTGTTTCTTTCATTAATCTGTGACCATGCTGGAGCAACACTTTGGAAGATTTAGACATACAAATCAACCCTAGTACTTTTTTTAAAAAAGTCTGGTACTTATTCTGTTAGAAAATGAATGCTCAACACCACATTGATAGATAATGGTACTCATCTCCATTTTGGAGATGCTTGAACAATTGTTAAGATCATTTCACATGAAACCATTCGTTACCTTGTTAGCCCACGAACAAAGCATGCATGCATACACACACACACACACACATACACGTAAAGGTAAGATCCAAGGATCGAGGTGTAGGAAGTTAGTAAGCTTTGAGCAGTCCATAGAAAATATAAAAAAACAACTTTCAGGAACAATAGTAGTTTATTGGCACAGAAGGTTGGCGCATTTCAATCAAATCCCCAACAAATTAACACAGGATCTCCTAACAATAATGTAAACTTCATATAATCAAGGTATCGTTAGCCTCAGTAGCTTGCAGTCTACCCCTCGTTTGGATAATTTACTACTTCTGAGGTTCTGCCAGCTGTGAAACAAATGTAGCTTGGATTTTATCAACTCCATTCCATAATTTTTGAATATATACATATATATATATATATATATATTCCTTTTCTTTTCTTTTTTTTGCTGTAGTTTCAGCTCATAGCTGCAGCCAGGCTGATACACCCCCATTTTGGTACACTGTTATTACTGAGAGCCTCCTCCAACATGTGGCACTTGGTGAAGAATGGAGTTTGATGTAGCTACCCTCATTTGCACCTCTTGCTGTGAGGTAGGTTCATCTGGAACTCTCGACAGGAAGAGGTCTAGCTTTGATTTAAAAACGCCTACATCTATTTTGTGCAGGTTCCTCAGGCCCTTTGGGAGAATATTAAAAAGCTGTAGGCCCCTGAAACTCAGGCTGTTGCAGTAACTGGTCCTGAAGCATGATGGCATTGTTGGGATATTTGACACTATGCAATGTCAACCCATCTGGTATTGGTGGAGCTTTCAATGCCAAAATTTGGCACAATTCCTTCCAGATGTATATTACTGCATATCTCTCCCGCCTTCTCTCCAGGAAGTAGAGTTTTAGATGTTTCAGCTGTTTATATATATATATCATCATTTAACGTCCACTCTCCATACTGGCATGGGTTAGACAGTTTAACTGGAGCTGATGAGCCAGGGAGCTGCACCAGGTTCCAGTCTGATTTGGCATGGTTTCTACACCTGGATGACCTTCCTAGTGCCAACCACTCTAGAAGTGTAATGGGTGTTTTTAAGTGTCACTGGCACAGGTGCCATTTACATGACACTGGCAGCAACCACAACTACAATCCACGGGTGGGTGTCATTTATATGCTACTGGCAACGACCACGACTACAATGCATGAGTGTCATTTACATGGCACAAGCAGCAACCATGACTACAATTCATATATATATAATATATATATATTGTGTGTGTGTGTGTGTGTCCACAAGCGTGCATGCATGTAATTATATGTTTCCAATGTTACATCACTAAAGAAATAATCAAACCCATAGTTACAAATTGTGACTTTCTTCTGAAATAAATGCAGAGCAGCCTACTATTCAGTGAACATCACTGTTACATTCTTTTCACAGGGCACCAGACACAAATATTAATAATTTCTATATAGCAGGCGTTGCTGTGTGGTAAGTAGCTTGCTTGCTAACCACATGGTTCTGGGTTCAGTCCCACTGTGTGGCACCTTGGACAAGTGTCTTCTACTATAGCCACAGGTTGAGAAAAACCTTCTGAGTGAATTTAGTAGACGGAAACTGAAAGCAGCCCATTGTATATATGTGTGTGTGTGTGTGTGTGTGTGTGTGTGTGTGTGTGTGTGTGTGAGTCTTTGTGTCTGTGTTTGTCTCCACTCCACTGCTTGACAACCGGTGCTGGTGTGTTGATGTCCCTTTAACTTAGCAGTTTGGCAAAACAGACCGATAGAATAAGTACCACCAGGCTTACAAAGAATAAGTCCTGGGGTCAGTTTGCTCGAATAAAAATCCTTCAAGGTGTTGCTCCAGCATGGCTGCAGTTAAATGACTGAAACAAGTAAAAGAATAAAAGAATCATATGTGTAAACGTAAAACTAATGACTAGTGGTCAGGATGAAGGTCAAGCAGCAAAATAATTACCTCAGGTCGCAGGGAAGGTAGAATAACAATTTCTTGCAGGGCTTGTTTAGCAATTTGTTGTCCAGCTAAAAACATTAAAAACAGAATTTGAAATTTTAAAAGTAATACTAAAAAAAATCACACAACAGTAAACTGTACGGATATACGAATTATTCATCATCATCATTTAATGTCCGCTTTCCATGCTAGCATGGGTTGGACGATTTGACTGGGGACTGGCAAACCAGATGGCTGCACCAGACTCCAATCTGATTTGGCGGAGTTTCTACAGCTGAATGCCCTTCCTAACGTCAACCACTCCAAGAGTGTAGTGGGTGCTTTTTACGTGCCACCCGGAACAAGGGCCAGTTTGGCAGTACTGACAATGGTCACGCTCAAATGGTGTTTTTTTACGTGCCACCTGTACAGGGGTCAGTCCAATGTTTTGTTTACATGCCTCTGGCATGAGTGCCAGTAAGGCGAAGCTGGAAACGATCGCGCTCAAATGGTGCTTTTTACGTGCCACCGTATTATATAAATTTAACATATTGGATTTGAAAGGAGGAAAACTGAAACCTGTCATGTGTATATCTATCTCTCAATCATCATCATAATCATTTGACATTCATTTTCCATGCTGGCATAGGTTGGGCAGTTAGACAGGAGCTGGCAAACCAGAGGACAGCTCCCAGCTCTACTGCATGTTTTTGGTAGGGTTTTTTATGGCTGGATGCACTTCCTAATGCCAACTGCCTTATAGAGTGACCTGGGTGCTTTTTACATGGCACCAACACCAGCAAGGTCTGCTTAGGCATGGTTTTTACAGCTGGGTGTCTTCCAAATACAAACCACTTTACAGAGTGAACAGAATACTTTTTATATAGCACCAGCACTGGCAGGGTCATCAAGTAACTTGCAAGGCAAAGATCCCTTGTGTGTGTGTGTGTGTGTGTGTGTGTGTGTGTATGGAGGGGTATCATATATATATATATATATATCATCATCATCATATATATATATCATCATCATCGTTTAATGTCCATCTTCCATGCATGCATGAGCAGGATGGCTGACAGGAGTTGGCCAGGTAGAAAATTTACTTTAAGCTACTGTGTCTGTTTTGGCAAGGATTTTTCAGCTAGATTTTACAGCTTCTTAACACCAAACACTCTGCAGAGTGTATGTGTGTGTGTGTATATATATATATATATATATATATATATATATACATACATACACATATATATATACACACACACACATACAAACACATACACACACATGCGTGAGTGTGTGTGTATGTGAGAGTGTGAGTGAGTGTATGTGTGTGTGAGTGAGAGAGAAGGAGAGAGAGTGCGTATGTGTGTAGGTTTTGCTGTCTCCATTCCTTGACCTTACATGATAGTTGTAAACAAATGACATCATTATGCATGTGGTCAGTCATTTCCAGTCAGTCTATGAGAAAATATTACTTTGCTTGGAAACAGGTGAGGGTTGGTGACAGGGAGGGTATCCAGCCATAGCAAATCTGCCTCAGTAAATCCCATCCAACTCAAGTGAGAATGAAAAAGTAAACATTGAAACTATGATGATGAAAGAAGCTGTTAATATCAATATCATCATCATCATCATCTATATAGTAATCATTGATGATGTATTCAATATACAATGTAAGGTGGCAAGCTGACAGAAACATTAGCGTGCCGGGCAAAATGTTTAGTGGTATTTCACCTGTCAATACATTCTGAGTTCAAATTCCGCTGAGGTCGACTTTGCCTTTCATCCTTTCGGAATTGATAAATTAAGTACCAGTTGTGTACTGGGGTCGATCTAATTGACTGCATCCAACTCCCCCAAAATTCCGGGATTTGTGCCTAGAGTACAGAAGATTCTATATACAGTGTATCAGAATCCATCACACCCTTGTCATATCTGCAAACCTCACATCTATAAAGATGACTTGTTAGTGTACAGGTAGGGAAGGACTGCCATGGAATGACGAAGAGGTGCAAAATATCCACAACTTCTATTTCTGATTCAGTAGTTTTGGGGTTAAGAATAACTTGTTTTGGGAGAAAATATGTTCAAACAATTCTAAATTTGTGGAAATTTTCCTTGCATATACCATAAGAAATATAAAAGCTTTATAATTGATCTTTGTTTGCATAAGACCTGATATCTTTCCTGCATCCATATTTTGGTTTATTTGCCATTAACTTAAAATGTATAACTATTTCCTCTGTAATAAAATATTCCAAGTCTCTGCTGCTGCTTCTTTTATGACTTAGACAGAGGATGGCAGACAATGTCCAAGACAAACCATTTTTGCAGGATCTCTGAGACTGGTAACAGTAGGAGAAAAGGAAGATGGTGCCACAAATCATGAGTAGACACAGGTAGTCACATTAGGAAGCAATGGGTTGAGATAAAAATTTATCCTTATACCAGAAACATAATCTGGATGCTTGTACTAGAGTGGACCCTGATAAAGGAACCCTGTAAAGGTCCAAATTATAGTATCAACACAGGAAACATTAAGTCTACTGGCAACTCGTATCAATATATATATATATCATCATCATCATCATCATCGTTTAACGTCCGCTTTCCATGCTAGCATGGGTTGGACGATTTGACTGAGGACTGGTGCAACCGGATGGCTACATCAGGCTCCAATCTAATTTGGCAGAGTTTCTACAGCTGGATGCCCTTCCTAACGCCAACCACTCAGAGAGTGTAGTGGGTGCTTTTACGTGTCACCCGCACGAAAACGGCCACGCTCGAAATGGTGTCTTTTATGTGCCACCCGCACAAGAGCCAGTCCAAGGGCACTGGCAACGATCTCGCTGTAGGGTTTTCGAGCGAGATCGTTGCCAGTGCCCCTGGATTGGCTTGTGCGGGTGGCACATAAAAGACACCATTTCGAGCGTGGCCGTTTTCGTGCGGGTGACACGTAAAAGCACCCACTACACTCTCTGAGTGGTTGGCGTTAGGAAGGGCATCCAGCTGTAGAAACTCTGCCAAATTAGATTGGAGCCTGGTGTAGCCATCCGGTTGCACCAGTCCTCAGTCATATATATATATATATATATATATATATATATATATATATATATATATTCATATATATATATATCATCATCATCATCATCATCGTTTAACGTCCGCTTTCCATGCTAGCATGGGTTGGACGATTTGACTGAGGACTGGTGCAACCGGATGGCTACATCAGGCTCCAATCTAATTTGGCAGAGTTTCTACAGCTGGATGCCCTTCCTAACGCCAACCACTCAGAGAGTGTAGTGGGTGCTTTTACGTGTCACCCGCACGAAAACGGCCACGCTCGAAATGGTGTCTTTTATGTGCCACCCGCACAAGAGCCAGTCCAAGGGCACTGGCAACGATCTCGCTGTAGGGTTTCATATAAATAAATATATATGTATATCAATGTGTGTTCATATAGACAAATATCATCATCATCGTTGTTTAACGTCCGCCTTCCATGCTAGCATGGGTTGGACGATTTGACTGAGGACTGGTGAACCAGATGGCTACACCAGGCTCCAATCTGATCTGGCAGAGTTTCTACAGCTGGATGCCCTTCCTAACACCAACCACTCAGAGAGTGTAGTGGGTGCTTTTACATGCCACCAGCACGAAGGCCAGTCAGGTGGTACTGGCAACGGCCACGCTCAAAATGGTGTTTTTTACGTGCCACCTGCATAGGAGCCAGTCCAGTCGCACTGGTAACAATCTCGCTCAAATGTTTTCTAATGTGCCACCAGCACAAATGCCAGTAAAGCGATGCTGGTAACGATTATATCAATATGTATTCATGTAGACAAATATATATATATCAATGACAATTATTAAGATCAGTAAATATATATATATATATATATATATATATATATATATATATATATATATATCATATCTATCCTGACAAATATATATATATATCAATATGACAATTATTAAACTCACTGTATATATATCAATATGTCACTTATTAAGATTAGTAGAAATGAAATAAAATAAATATGAAACTTACCAACATCATTAAATGCAACCGGTGGGCCCGAATCAACAATCTCATTTAATATGAGGTTAGCCAATTTTTTGTCAACGTTTTTAAAACTAGCAGGTAACTGCTTTTCTTTTTTCGGAGAGCTTTTCATCTGAAAGAAAACAGTTTTAATAAGATCTCATACCAATTTTCTAAAACGTATTTGTTCCTCTAAAATTCCTCGATTCTCCTGAATATATATGAAAGGTTACATTGAGAACCGGACAACAGGAGAATACTAGATAATATAATGTTACTTTTAAATTTATATCAATCTTTTAGCAATTAAACCGACCATATCCAGCCCAAATATTCTATCTGTTTTATGTTCAAACATGCTAGATGCAGCCTCTCACACCTACTCCGCAAAAAACAAAAATATTCTAAAAACAATCACATCATTGAAATCTCAAAGCTATAAGATACTACATGATCAATTTAAAACAATGAGAATAAATAAGTACTAAATTTCACAGAGTAATCTGAATGCTAAAAGGTGAAATGACATAACATTACAGGCATTTTAGAGAAAATGCTTGTCTATTTTTTCTAACTTAATTTACTGTCACTGTTGGTTACAACGATCCAGTTGATGTGATCAATGGAACAACCTGCTCATGAAATCAACATGCAAGTGGCTTAGCACCCCACAGACACTGTGGAGAACTGTACCCTTAATGTAGTTCTCAGGGAGATTCAGTGTGACACAGAGTATGACAAGGCTGACCCTTTGAAATACAAGTACAACTCATTTTTGCCAGCTGAGTGGACTTAATTTACAAAAACTTAATATGACAAAAATGTAAAAGTTTAAGACCCATAAAATCAGATAAAATATATAGAATTTTTATTGCATAAAAACAAAATTGTTTTGCCTTAACAACGGTAGCCATAAAAAGAAATCCAATCATATTGACTTTGTCCAAATGAAATAATAATAAAAAGTTACTTACATCAGGTTGTGATAACTGTCGTTTGTGAACCTGTTTTTTAGGTGATAAAGTAGGACTTTCTCGCAGGGTTGAAGTTGATGTACTTCTAGTTCGAGGTAACGTGTTGCTTTTATGCACTAGTAATTGATTTTTGGATGGCTTTAATGGTTTTGTTGCAACTAAAAGTATAAAAATAATCAATCATTTAATACAAGATGATAACATTGTCTCTTTTTCTTATTAATCCAACTCCTTCTACTCCTCTCTCTCCCTGTTTTTCTCCCTCTCCAATCATGTTTCTACAACATGTTTCTCTCTTCTCCATTCATTTCCCCCCTTCACTTTTATCTTCCATTATCCACATCCACCACATCTCCTTACCATATATTATTTTTTTTTAATAGTAACACTGCCTCACAAGCTAGTATAACACCCTAAGTGGTTGTCATAATTTTGGCTCAAGTCAACCACTATCTAAGCAAATCTATAACACTGTGTAACAAAATTTTTATTTCTATTTTATTGTCTTTGGTCAATGTTATTTCCTATTTGCTTCTATCTAGAAACCAAAGGAAATGACTATTATTCCCTTCAAACTTTGCTTTTGTGATCGGGACATCAAGGTTTTGAA
Organism: Octopus bimaculoides; assembly: GCF_046866305.1. Lineage (NCBI taxonomy): Eukaryota > Metazoa > Mollusca > Cephalopoda > Octopoda > Octopodidae > Octopus > Octopus bimaculoides. The sequence continues at coordinate 21,389,626 of NC_142944.1, read as the reverse complement.
ACTGATCTATATTCCATTACATTTCAGACATATTCAGCACTGAGTTGCTGAAGCAGAAATATCATTATAGTAAATATTCTGCTCAATACCACTGATTAGCTTTTCAGTTGCTTAACCTTAATTATTTGAGCATATCCCTTAGTAGTTGACAATTTGTACATCTCTGATGATGAGCAGGAGTAGTGGGGGGAGCATCATAGCCATGTGTTGAGAGAAATTCTTTGGGGTTTGAATAAACGTAACAAAAGCAAATTTTGATGGAAATATTAGCCATTTTTCATACATCCTAGGGGTAAGCAAATAGGAAATAACAGTTGCTACTGAAGGACAAAAACTGTGTTAGACAGCATAATCAAAGGTGTTTCCAGTCTTGACCATCCAACCTTTCCCCAGGCACAGTTCATTCAGAACAATATTATCAAATACGTCTCTCTCTCTCTATTCCTCCATGCTAAGGTGTGGTATGAAGAATATTTGGTTAATATCCTTCATACCACTTACTTACTTACTTCTTGCAAGTTGAGCAACTACATAGAGGCTCAATCACCCCTTCAAGAGCTGACAACAAAATTTAAAAACACATTTTCTCAAGATGAAGTTAGTGAATTATTCTTTGAAGTCTGCCAGCCACAACTGAAGACAACATTATAGACAGTTCTTTTAAGTTTGACTATAAATTGGACACTTTGCGTCTTTTTTTTTTTTTTACTTTTTCCAGTTATTAGACTGTGGCCATGCTGGTGCATCACCATGAAGAATTTTTAGTTGAATGTATTGACCCCCAGTACTTAATTTTTTAAAGCCTGGTACTTATTCTATCAGTTCTTTTGCCAAACCACTAAGTTACAGGAATGTAAACAACAGCACCAGTTGTCAAGCAGTGATGGTGGGGACAAACACACACACACACACACACACACACACACTTCTTTCAGTTTCCATCTACCAAATCCACTCAAAAGGTTTTGGTTAGTTCAGGGTTATAGTAGATGGTCTTTGTCCAAGGTGCCATGCAATGGGACTGAACCACAAACCATGTGGTTGGGAAGCAACCATGCATGCAAGCACTCTTCCACATTTTAGGACCAAAAGTCACCAGCTTAAGCATTGTTGGCACAGAAATCTTCTCCATCCCAGTCTTTGAAGCTCTGCCACTATGTGTGTGTGGGTAGGTAGGGGTTCAATCTGCAAGAAACAGTACCTATTCCCTAGGTGCAACACAGCTGAGAAATAGACGGGATGGTCATAACTGGAACACCACTGACTATAGATTTGCTTAATAAGGACCGACCTGTGGTTAAACAACAATATTCTTGAGAGGAAACTATGTCTTTCATTAATTATAATTCCAGATATCCAGGTACCATATTATACATCATCAGTAAACAGTGAGACTTTCTTTGTCTTTTGCATTTTCATCCTCTACCAATTCATTTGCTTAAATTTCAAGCTCTTAGCGAGCAACACAGAACATTTCCAATGTTAATACATTAATTACTTCTGTTATCTTTTACTATTTACTTGCTTTAGTCATTGCAGGATTTAGTCGAACAAATCACCTCTAGTACTTATATTTTCTTAAGTCTGGTACTACTTATTCTGTCTCTTTTGCTGAACTGTTAAATTGTGGAAATGTAAACAAACTAACATTGGTTGTCAAATGGTAATGAGGGACAAACATAAAGACACACACACACACACACACACACACACACAAATCTACAAAAATCCACTCACAAGGTTTTGGTCAGCCTGGAGGTATAGCAGAAGACACTTTTCCCAAGGTGCCATGCAGTGGGACTTAACCAAGAGTCATGTGGTTCAGAAGCAAACTTTTTATCAGAGATTTATGCAAATAATGATTTTCTGGTCTCAGATAGCATGATATGAGAGAGAGAGAGAAAGTCATGCCTATGGAGCATGCTAACTTAAGAAATTTGAAAGCTGGCTGTTGCCAGTGTCATGTGAATGACCCCATGAAATCATAATTGTAGCCATTACCAGTAGCATGATCTTCAAATGTCAGGCCTCACAGAGATGATGACAAGTGATCAAGACCTTTTGGTAATATGCTGTGCTTATGAAGACTCATCAAGCCAAATGAAATTGTAGTTGTGGCCATTGCTGATGTCATGTAAATGGCACGTAAAATGCACCCATTACACTCTCTGAGTGATTGGCATAAGGAAGGGCATCCAATCAGAAAGCATGCCAAAGCAGACTGGAACCTGGTGTAGCCCTCCGGCTTACCAGTTCCAGTCAAACCCATGCTAGCATGGAAAGTGGACATTAAATGATGATGATGATGACAATTGCATTCCATGCTAAAACTACTTCAAAATTTTGCCTGCTAGTGTGCGTGTGTGTGTGTGTGTGTGTGTGTTTGTGTGCGTGCGCATGTGTATGTTTGTGGCAGTTAAAAACTGATTAGTATAGCTTTATATGACTTTCCAAAATTCTATAGACAAAACAGACACTTTGCAAATATCAATCACTCATGTGGGAAATGATATCTCAGACTTGAGTGAGATCAGCAGCAGAGTAATGCTAGAGTTGCTACGCAACAAGAATTCTCAGTAGATGCCCACTAACAATAATTGATTACAATAAGAGTGAATCAAGGTCCAGAGTAAGGTTCTACCAGGAGAATGGCAGCTAATATAGTGGAGCCTACTTCTGGAAGCTGGTGATGGTTGTTGCACAGAACAGCACAGAATATCCATCCATCACAGTCAGATGATTGTACACTTTAAACTAATGTTCCCCTGTGTGTGTGTGTGTGTGTGTGTGTGTGTGTGTGTGTGCACGTGTGTGTGTACATGTATATGTGTACATGCATGTGTTTCTATGCATGCATGTTTATACATGTATGTATGTGTGTGTGTGTGCATGTATGTGTAAATGCATGTGTTTTCATGTGTGAGTATATATCTTCTACTATAATAATACTCGTATTTTTCTCTATCACAACATATGAGAAAGGAAGGGATAAATAAATAAGGAAGGAAGGAGTGATGGCAAACTGATAGTGGAAGCGTTTCAAATGTGTGTGTATGTAAAAGGGAGTCATGTGTGTGTGTGTGTGTGTGCAATGGAAGTGGGACAGTGAACATTCAACGCTGAAAAGAAAAATCAAACAGCATTTCAACTCTGTGTGAGTATATGTGTGTATGTGTGTGCGTGTACAAGGGGAAGTATGTGAATGTATGTATGAATCAGCGTTCTTTCAGTAACAAACGATGATTGATGTCACATCTGAAAAGACAACCACTAGATAACATTGACAAGTGTATTAATTTGATTTACCATCCATATTTATATATAAAACACTACAATTAGCCATTATTTTTGACAGCACGGGGCCAACTAATAATAATAGTAATAATAATAATTATCATGCTTGTAACATAGTGGATTTTGCTGAAAGGCACCCAAGGGTCATGTAATGATGTTAAACTGGGTGATAGATTAATTCCACAACCTAATAACTGCTCTTCAATGAAATGAAGTACTGAAAGTGCTTTAATCTTTTAGCATTTAATCTGACTAAATCCAGCCCAAATAATTTACCTGTTTCATGTTCAAACTGACCAGATTCAACCTCTCACACCTATCCTACACTGTCATTCTAAAAATATACAAACACACCATTGAAATTTTGAAGCTACAAGATAATGCATGATTAATTCAAAACAATGTGAATTAATAAGCATTACATTTGACAGAGCAATCAGAAATGCTAAACAAATGTTTGCAAAATTATTCTAAATCATATCAAAACACTTATAAAGTCAATAACAGTTTTTCCAATCTAATCTATACAAATGCTTGTTAATACAGTTTTGTTTTGTTTACTGTTTGTTTATCATGCTAACATGGCTTAGATTGGAATAAATTTGAAGCAGGATTTTCATGGCTACGATCATTTCTTGTTTGCCAAACCTTGTTTGTTTTTCAAGTAAAAGATTATTTTTTTTTTATTGCAGGCAAATTTGAGGTTGCAGAGCTAGCAGGCAATCTGTAGTAGCCTAACCACAAACAACACTGACATCAACTATTTTTATATTTCTAGGTAGTTTTGTAAACATTCACACACAAGCAAACAAATATACACACACCACAAACACATACACAAATGTCAGGCTTCCACAAAGTTTTCCATTAGCAATTTCCTCCTCACAAAGCATTGGTTGACCTAGGGTTATAAAAGAAAATACTTCCCAAGCTGTTGCACCATTCTCTAAATAATTAAATTCAAACATTGTTCATAAATGAGAAAACAAGATTAGTAACACGTTAGCATTTGTTACCTTCAAAGAACTGTAAGATGTTAAAAATGAAGGAATTAGTGATTAGTAACTTGATCCATCAAAGCTTTCTCATATAAAAGATGGTATTAGAAAAATATTAGTAAGTCATTAATCCTTTACATATCCAAAGCATTTCCATAAGTCTGTCCTAAATGTCCATGCTTATTAGCAAACTTTTAGCTAGCTGTCATTTCATGCGTTTTGAGTAATATAAAGCTTTCCTTTCATAAGTCTTGAGTTACACTGGTAGTTGAAAAAAAACAATAAGAATTGGGAATGTTCATCATCTTTGACTTATGGCTACCAGGGAAACACAGGACAGGCAAAGGGTTAAAAGAGAGAGAGAGAGAGAGAAAAGAAACTGAAGACTTAGAATATTTTAGTTTGGAAGTCATGCAGTAACCACAACCAGTTATTAAAGAAATAACAAGGATAATGAAATGAACAGATTAGAAGAAATGGAATTCCTGCTGTAAAGTATGAAATGTGAGTACCAAGCGTTCCATGAAAACATGCTATGTTAAACACAGAACCATGTGATAATGACAAGTTTCTAGATTCACCTATATTTCACCCAACGTTTTATAAATGTCTTCTTGGTAAAAAGTTTTTCCAATATTTCAAACTACTTTAGTCTCATTATTTCATAAATTTATTATTGAATATACTTTTTCCTAAATCTCTCACCCCTAGACACACTTGCCATGAGGCATGTGTGCATCAAATCTCATTAAATATTAACATTTGCTTTTACAGCCTTCCCCAGCAGTCAACTTTAATTTCTCTAATCATGGAAGCAATTGGCAAACTAGAAAAGTAGAGAAGTTGCCCCTGATATAAATAATTCCTATGACTTAGTATACTGCTTACTGATTGTTGTTGCTGTTTAACCACAGGTCAAATCTGACCTATGATCAAAAGCACTCCAGCCATAATGATCTCAATCCTCTCTCAGATATTGCCTAATAAATGTATGCCTTCTTTTCAAGACAATGGGGTGAGAGGCCACTTTATTGGCACATATGTAAATGTAGAAATACCCTCACTGCTGATTAAACAACAACAACAAAAATCTTAGATTATACACATCTGTCGCTATATCTCTTACATACATATATATTATACATATGTATATGAATGTATGTGTGTGTGTGTATATATCATCATCATCATCGTTTAACGTCTGCTTTCCATGCTAGCATGGGTTAGACGATTTGACTGAGGACTGGTGAACCAGATAGCTGCACCAGGCTCCAATCTGATCTGGTGGAGTTTCTACAGCTGGATGCCCTTCCTAACGCCAACCACTCCGAGAGTGTAGTGGGTGTTTTACGTGCCACCGGCACGAGTGACAGTCACACAGTACTGGCAACAGCCAAGCTCAAAATGGTGTTTTTTACGTGCCACCTGCACAGGAGCCAGTCCAGCGGCATTGGCAACAACCTCGCTCGAATATTTTTTCGCATGCCACCAGCACAAGTGCCAGTAAGGCGACACTGGTAACGATCACGCTCAAATGGTGCTATTTATGTGCCACTGGCACAGAAGCTAGACAGCTGCTCCGGCAATGATCACACTTGGACAGTGCTGTTAGTGCTCCACTGGCACAGGTACCAGTCATCAAATTTGGAGGGATATATTATCAGGGCAGATACCATATTAGCTCTCAGTTAAATTCCAGTTAACAGCTGCACCGACAATATTGCAAGGTTGCATTTGCAACAGTGAGTAGTCACTGCAGCAGAAACACGTGTAAGTCATTGTGCTGAGACCCCCTTTGGTCATGACTGACCATGGGATTGCACCTAGAAAGTTACCCTTCAAGGCACAAGTCTGGGCAAGGTTGTTTATGGAACAACCCATGCATACCGACCACCCCTCTCCACGCCACCAGTGTTATCCAAGGGAATGGCAAAGGCCAATACAGTTTGGCACCTGTGACATCACAACCCATTTCTACAGCTGAGTGAACTGGAGCAATGTGAAATAAAGTGTCTTGCTCAAGAACACAACACGCAACCTGATCTGGGATTCGAACTCACAACTTCGCGATCGTAAGCTCGACGCTCTAACCACTGAGCCATTTGCCTTCTTAGGTCATTGTAATATGCTGTATATAACTATAAAATAAATTTTGTAGATGTACAAGTCTCCATATTCTCTATTATTTATTTATATATACATATATATATATATACATATGTGTGTGTGTGTATATATATATATATATATATGGCTTAGTGGTTAGATCATGATTTCAATTCCTAGACCAGATGGTCTTGGAATTTTACATTGCTCTGCAATCACTTCAACATCTGACACATGGCACACCGTGTACCTGTTCAGGCACGAACATTTGATCACCATAGACAAATCATTTGTGCAAGTTGTTCAGCAAAAGCTGAATACTCATATGTCATCTTCAAAAGAAGAATCCATCGTGTATGTGTGTGTGTGTGTAATAAGCAACCCTTGGGGTTTGTTATTTCACAAGCTGCATGATGACCTCAACAATGCCAGTGTCAAGTCAAAAACACCTAGTATACACTGCACTGTAGGAGTAGTTGGTATGAGGAAGGGCATCCAGCCATAGAAACCAAGACAGAGCACACACTGAGCTCAATGCAGTCCTTAGACCCGGCAGATCCTATCAAACCATCTAACACATGCCAGCATGGAACATGGACATATGACGGTGGTGATGATGATGCTGAAGATGATCATATATGTAATTGGATATGTATATAAGTACATAACTCTTAGTGAAATCTAATACTTGTTGTTCGGTAATTCAATAATCATTTCCATATTGTGCTAAGAACAATACCAAATTATACTTTACTTTGCAAAAGCTAATTAAACTGATAGAAAGGCCAGGAGAAACTGATGAAAATGTTAGGTCTCAGATGGTAAACAAATTCACCGATACATTATCCAGCAAGACAACAGTGGTGATGAAGAAGATAATAATAATAATAATAATAATAATAATAATAATAATAATAATAATCCTTTCCACTAAAGTCACAATTTTGGGGGAGGGGACTAGTTGATTATATTTACCCCATTACTCAACTGGTACTTAATTTTATCGACCCCGAGAGGATGAAAGGCAAAGTCAACCTCTGCAGAATTTGAACTCAGAACATAAACATGGACAAAACATAATAATAATGCTTTCTACTAAAGGCACAAAGCCTGAAATTTTGGGGGAGGGGGACTAGTCAATTACATTGACCCCAGTGTTTCACTGGTACTTAATTTATCAACCCTGAAAGGATGAAAGGCAAAGTCGACCTTGGCAGAATTTATACTCAGAATGTAGCAATGGTCGAAATACTGCTAATCATTTTGCCTGGTGTGCTAACAATATTGCCAGCTCACCACCTTAAATAATGATAACAAAAATAATTTATACTATAGGTACAAGGCCCAGAAGTTTTGTAGGAAGGGGACTAGTCAATTATATCATCCCCAGAGCTGAACTGGTACCTATTTTATTGACTCCAAAAGGATGAAAGATAAGGTCGACCTTAGAATTTGAACTTGGAACATAAACCCAGAAGAAATGCCACTGAGCATTTTGTTTGGTATTGCTAACAATTCTGCCAGCTCTAAATTAATGATAATAATAATAATAATTGCTTCTGATTTAGGCACAAGTCCATCAATTTTGAGGGGAGGGGTTAGTTGATCAACTTCAGTATTTGATTGGCACTTTATTTTTATTTTTTCAACTCCAAAAGGTTGAAAATGAAAACTGGATTTGAACTCAGAAGATTGTGCAATGCAACTTTATGTTGTAAAGCATTTTGTCCAACACTTTAACAATTCTGCCAATCTACTTCCCTTGCTCCTGATGATGATAATAATAATAATAATAATAATAATGGTTTCAAATTTTGCCACAAGGGCAGCAATTTTTGGGGAGGGAATGAGTCAATTACATTGACCCCAGTGTTTAACTGATACTTATTTTATCAAACCCGAAAGGATGAAAGGTAAAGTCAACCTCGGCGGAATTTGAACTCAGAACATGGCAACTGCTAAGCATTTCGCCAAGTGTACTAACAATTCTGCCAATAATAATAATAATAATAATAATAATAATAATAATAATAATAATGGTTTCAAATTTTGGCACAAGGCCAGCAAATTCAGGCATGAGAGTAAGTTGACTGCATTGACCTTAGTGCTCAACTGGTACTTATTTTATCAAACCTTAAATACTGCCTCCATGGCCTATACCATATATAGTGCTGTAAGCTAATGCTACAAAATATTTTGACCAATGCTCTAATAATTCTGTGAATCAATAATAATAATAATTTTGCACATTGACACCAGACCAGAAATTTGTGGGAGGGAAACAGACAATTACATCAATTTCATCTAAGGATGACAGCCAAAGTTAATGTTGGCAGAATTTGAACTTGGAACATAATGATGGATGAAATGCCACTAAGCATTTCACCCAGTGTGCTAACAATTCTGCCAGCTCACCCCTTTATAATAATGATAATAATAAGAACAACAACAACATCAGCGGAGTGAGTTGGGGATCAATAGAAGCATTAGAATATTGGACAGAGTGTAGCACACATTCCAACTCTTTACATTCTTAGTTCAAATCCTACAAAGATTAACTTTACCTTTCATTCTCCTTCTGAGGTCAATAAAATAAAGTATGAGAATCAATGTAATTGTCTATCCATCCACCCCAACACACACACACACACAAATTTCTGGTCTGGTGCTAAAGCACAAAATTATCATTATTGTTATTATTATTATTGATTGGCAGAATTATTAGAGCATTGATCAAAATATCATGTAGCATTAGCTTACACCATTATATATGGTATTGGTCATTGATGTAGTATTTAATTAAAATATCCATCTATTTATCATACTTAATGTACACACATACTCAATAGTTACTGCAGTTTTTATCTTGAGATCTGTTATGGACTTGCAGCATTAAAAACAGAATAAATATCATGCGGAGTGACAAAAAATACATCTCAGCAGAGGCCAATAGGAATACTAGACATTTCAACCATTTTGGACCTTTTCAATGGTGCATACTTGCAGCCAACCACATAATTAAATGAGAATTCATTATTTCTGATATAGGAAAAAGAGAGTAAAACATTCACTGATGTTGCAAATAGCTGCCTGGTTGATTAAATATCCAGCATATGCAATTGAAGCAGAACTTATGTTTTAACTTTAAACACTGCCAAAATTGACTTTGACATTTATACCTTCCAAGGTCGATAAAATAAAATACTTGTTACCTACTGGGATCAATTTAACCTTAGCATGCTTAGGGCGCAACAGGGTGTTGTAGCTGTAGACACATTGTGTTACATTGCGAAGGGAGAAAATCAGTACGGCAACATGATGCATCTATAGCATGCTAAAGGTTAATTGACAAACCCACTTCCCCCAGAACTTGTGTCCTTGTGTCTATGTCAATTTTTTTTTTCCCCTCAACTTTACTCTCATATTATAAAATAGCTGGATAAAAAAAAAAAACGAGTCTGACTCCCATAGCCTTTCTGTAGTAATAAATGAAAGATCAATAGCCAATAAAAGATCCTTTGAGACATTGGAACAATCCTGATCCGAGATATTTATTTACCACCACCAACACCATAAAACATTTATGGTTCCATCAAAAGTGAATGTCAAACTTGTCAATAACATGCATATATGATTCTGTGTCTAACAACATGGCATAATAATAATAATAATAAAAATAATAATAATAATAACGTGAGGAAGCGATATATGAGTTGAGGGATGAAGAATGGCTGTTGCTCTACCTGGATGAGGCAATGATGATGATGATGATGAACATGAATATATACTGGGGTGATGTATAGGGCTAATGATGTGGCTGTTATCATGTTTTCTTTTCAGTTGCGGTGTCATCGGTTTGCCTTTCATGTCACAATTTTCTCGATCCATGCCATCTGTGCCAGACACTTTCAATAAATTTTCTAAAAACGGGGAAAACATAAAGTCACAAAATTAAAAGGAAATAATAATGATAATCAAAAGTAATAATGGTAATAATAATCTTTGAAATTTTTTGCCCCAGTAGGTTCTCAGAAATAAATCTTGGTTCATCCATTCAGATTCACTGATGATACTAACATCTAATTGGCCCCTCAAGTGATAAATAATCTATTATATATACATATATATATTAAATGGAACAATCTACCACTTTAAAATATTATTAAAATTATGAGTGTGTGTGTGTGTTTTGTTAGGAGCTTCAACAATATCAAGGGCAATAACTCTGCAGCTTTCATCAAAAGTACACATTCCATCAATGAAGGAGCCAACAAGAAAACGTCTATGAAGTCACTGAAAATGCTAGAAATGTTTGTGAAATTTCCCCCCAAATTACACTCTCACTAACTTAAAATGAAAAAAATAGAATTAACACACTGGATAACAGAGTCCTAGATGTTGCAAAAGAAAAGAGGAGGGGGACGGGTAAAAGCTGAAACACCTCTGTAATCATTGATCTGCTTAACACTAGCATTCACATTATTCTGTCAAAAGTAATACTTTGAGAAGGTAACTGTTAATGTTTTACAATGATATTGTAAGGTTGGTGTAAGAGGCCAGATTTAGCCAGTTTGAACATAAAAGAAGTAGAATATTTTGATTGGATATTGACAAGTCTCTTAACCTCTTGGAGGTCATTGGGGCAATACAGCCATGCAGTGTATCTAGGGTGAGAAAGCCTGGCAGAGCCCATTCCTCTGTAGTGTTTTTGCTCAAGAACACAATACATCATCCAGTCCAGGAATTGAAACCACAATCTTATAGTTGTGAGTCCAACACCCTAACCACTAAACCACACACCTCCACTAGTTTAAAGGGTTAAAGTGGAATGACCTAAGATTAAACAACAGTTTTATTGATTTGGAAAGATCTCATTTAAAATTGATTTGAAGCCAAACATTAAGATTTTAGAAAAATTACCTAGAAATAGTGGGGGGGGGGGGTTCACTATCATGAGAAAGTGACTGGAGTTTTACTGGCACATAACCATTATCACTTAACATCTACTTTTCCATGCTTACATGGGTCAGACGAAATTTGTTAAAGTGAATTTTGTACAGCCTGCATGCCCTCCCTGTTCCCAACTCTCACCTGTTTCCAAGTAAGGTGATATTTCTCCATGACAACCCATTGCTTGGAAGACTTGAAATTAAGGAAACCTCTTGCATGCCAGTGACACCTGCTTACAACTATCACATGATGTCAAAGTAGGGAGACAGCAAAACATGCACATACAATGGGATTCTTTCAGTTTCCCTGCGGTTTCAATTCCTGGACTTTGGTTGACCCAGTGCTATAATGGAAGCTACAATGGGACTTAATCTGAAACCAAATGGTTGGGAAGTAAACCTCTTACCACTCAGCCACACTCATCACAAGATAAAATAACCACGTTCAGAAATGGCAAAATTCCTGTAGTAGGTTTGAACCCTTGAAGCAGGTAGTGCAATGTCTCATTCACTGGACTATCTTAACACTTTACTCACAATGTTGCTTCTATTTTTTCGTTAGCTTTATTTTTTATTTCAGTCATTTGACTGGGTCCATGCTGGAGCACTGCCTTTTAGTCAAAATCAACCCTTGGACTTATTCTTCATAAGCCTGGTACTTATTCTATCGATCTCTTCCACTGAACTGCTAAGGTTACAGGGGCATAGCCACACCAACATCAGTTGTCAAGGGAGTGGGGACAAACACAGACACACAAATACATATATACAACAGGCTTCTTTCAGTTTCTCTACCAAATCCACTCACAAGGTTTTGGTTGGCCCAAGGCTAGAGTAGATGACACTTGCCCAGAGTGCCACACAGTGAGACTGAACCTGGAACCACATGGTTAGAAAGCAAGCTTCTTAAAACACAGCCACTCATAATATTTTAAAGCTGATAATACCAAAGTCTCATGTTTAAAATTTCTAATTGTGCATCCAAATTTTCTTTATTTTTACCGGAAAGATTTGATATATATATATATATATATATATCCATTGAGTGCTGTCAGAAAAAATACTTATAATACTTATAAAAATATATTATATCAATAATATATTTTTATTTTGGTCAAGTCAGTCCCTTGCTACAGTTCCACCTGTAGGAGTACAGGATCTTTAGACAAGTTATGAGAACATATATATATATTATGGATATACAAATAGGGGCAGGTGGAGCCGTGTAGTAAGAAGTTTGCTTCCCAATCTCATAGTTCTGGGTTCAGTCCACTGCATAGTACCTTAGGCAAGTATCTTCTACTATAGCCTCAGGTTGACCAAAGCCTTGTGAGAGAATTTGGTAGAGGGAAACTGAAAGAAACATGGTGTGTGTGTGTGTGTGTGTGTGTGTGTGTGTGTGTGTGTGTGTGTGTTTATGCCTGTGTTTTGTCCCCCATTGGTGCTTGATGACCAGTGTTGGTTTGTTTACATAACTTAGCAGCTCAGCAAAAGTTACTGATAGAATAAGTACCAAACTTTAAAAAAAAAAAAAGCACTGGGGTCAACCCATTAAAGTAAAAATTCTTCAAGATGGTGCCCCAGCATGGTCACAGTCTAATGACATTATATATATGATGGATTCTCTCACCGTGAACAACAAATAAGGGTTCAGTGAAGTAAAGCAGTAATCATGTTCTATGGACACAAATGTGTCTCTTGAGACCTGCTGGTTAAAATGTCAGGCAGTGGTACCTGATTCAAATCTTTGATTAAAGTGCAAATTACAGAGAAATATCTAAGAATTTAGAAACAATTACAAATACTAAAAGAAGACAAGCCACTGATTCCATTGTCAAGTATGTCTATCAGAAGAACGTTTCATACTTAACATGTTTAAACAAAGAAATAATGTTGGAGTTAGTCAGTCTCTCACACCCAGAGAATAAGTTTTAAAAAACATACAAATCAATAAATAAAAAAGAAAAAGAAAAATTCCGGAAATTTACATCAAAGAATTTTTACATGTCAACAAATGTCAAAGCTGGTTCCAAAGGCTAGAAATGGTAATTCCAATTTGACAGAGTATTTCAAGCTCTTATCGATATCATTAACTCAATTGAAAAGATGCAAATCCTTTGATACAGAGTTCATACAAGCAACAAGGGAACAACAATGCTTCGATAAATGTCAAATATATGTTATACACTAAAGTACACACACACATACACATTTGGTTATGCACTATTAAACAAGACATAGTTATCTAAACTCAATAACGTGTGTGCTTGTGTGTGTGGACAAGCAATTGACAAAGACATCAGAGAGTGAGAATCATTACTTTCTGGTAATCGTTCAACTTCTCTGTGCTCCAAGTTCAAATCTTACCAAGGTCAACTTTTTCATCCCTTTGAAACCAATTCTTCTCTCTCTCTCTTTCTCTCTCTCTCTCTCTCTCTCTCTCTCTCTCTCTCTCTCTCTCTCTCTCTCTCTCTCTCTCTCTTTCTTTCTTTCTTTCTCTCTCTCTCTGCTTGTCTAACTTTCTCTTCTGCAAGAAATTGGCTGTGGTTAGATCTGGAGAGGGGGGGGGGAGAGGTTTCACTATGTTTAAGAATACCCATGGTACACTAAATATCATGAAAGCACCCCTACAGCATCAAATCAAGGTGAAGATGGATGCATGGGTACACACACACACACACATGCATGCACTGCTCAACCAGACACAATAACATCATGCTTGTTTTTCTAAAGACATCTGAATCAACTAAGGCTTAATAAGGCCTATTTTAGCAGAAAATAAAGTAACAGAGGGAAAATATTGCCTTAAAAGTTAACAGTAAGTAAATTACTTTAATTCTTTATTTTCTTAACTTTTGTCATTAAACAAATGATTACAACAGCTTTTTATAACGAATATTCAGTCACTTATACATTAACTGAATGAACCCAGCATTCCAGTTGATTGAGCAGCTGTACAGTTGTGGCTAGAAATTCTGACAGAAATTGTGGTGCGTGTGTGTATATGTGCACATGCATATTAAACTTACATGCAGTGTTTTAATTTATAAGTCATTGTACAACTCTAGGAGGATATATTGAGGTAGAAATGTTAGATGAAGTGATGGGGAAGGAAAATAAAAAAAGGCTGTTAATGTATAAAAAGAGATTAGTATGTATGAGAGGGGGTGAGTAGGGATCATCCAGGGTACACCTGATTAATTAATGTCTTGATAAGTTTCATATCCTAAGGTACTCCAGCTTGACAGCCTATGATTAAATGATGCCTTGATAAACTTCCTATCTGAATAATTCTTTAGAAGAAAAATCAATTAGCAGACCACTTTATTTCTCTTCTTCTTGTTTAGTTTCCAGTCAGCTCTCATCAAACAAACCAATGAGCACAGGTATTCTAGTCAAAACCACCTCTTTTATACATCGTATAATGTGTCCTTTTTAAAGAAGCAATTTAAATGAGATTCAATCAGTTTCTAATCAGTGGTGATACTATTTATTAACTATGAAAATACTGTTTATTAGCTATGATGATATTGTTTATTAGCTAAGGTGATACTGTTTATTAACTGTGAAAACACTGTTTACTAGCTATGACGATACTAGCTAGGCACAGACATGGCTGTGTAGTAAGAAGCTTGCTTCTCAACCACATGGTTCAGGGTTCAGTCTCACTGGGTGGTACTTTGTGCAAGTGTCTTCTGCTATAACCTTGGGGCAACCAAAGCTTTGTGAAAGGATTTGGTAGATGGAAACTGAAAGAAGCCCATCATATATACATACATACATACATATATATATACATATACATATATATATATATATATATATATATATATATATATATATATCCGTCCAACCCATGCCAGCATGGAAAAGACAAACGATGATGATGATGATGATGATGATGATGATGATATATATATATATATATATATATATATATATATATATATATATATATATATATATATATGTCTGTATGTCTGTGTTTGTCCCACCACCATTGCTTGATAACCAATGTTGGTGTGTTTATGTCCCCGTAACTTAGCAGTCCAGTAAAAAGAGACCAATAGAATAAGTACTAGGCTTACAAAGAATAAGTCCTTGGATCGATTTCTTTAACTAAAGGCGATGCTCCCACATGGCCACAGTCAAGTGACTGAAACAAGTAAAAGAATAGTTTTTTTGGCTAAGGTGATACTGTTTATTAACTGTGAAAACACTGTTTACTAGCTAAGATGATGTGGAAGTATGTGGCTTAGTGGTTGGGGTGTTGAACTCAATCATAAGATTGTGGTTTCGATTCCTGAACCAAGTGGCATGTTGTGTTCTTGAGCAAAACACTTCATTTCACGTTACTCCAGTCCACTCAGCTGGCAAAAGTGAGTAATTCTGTGATGGACTGGTAACTCGGAAAGGATCTTTATCCTTATCCTAATCAGTGGAGCAGCTATGTGCAGGCTTGATGTGTTGGTAGTATTGGTAAGGTTGTCCTCTTGGAGGATAAGACACAGTGGCACTTTAAAGTCAGGGGTAACTGGACATGTTTTCGCGTAAACAGTAAACTAATATCAACTTAAGACTAGAACATCAGATTGATGTTTGAATTAAACAGAATTATTAAGATAACAGACTTACTTTTCAGTCATAAATAACTTTTTAATTACAGTTACTTGCACTTTATATTACCAATAGTTTTCCAATGTTTCTATTTCATTACCACATGAATATAGTCTAGAGACCCATAACCATTGAAACAGATTGTGTAATGATGTAGTAAGCTTGTGCAAGCCATAAAATTGTGTATTGATGTAGTATATCTAGGCCAATGAAATATATTTATTAGCACTTTAGCATTCAGATTACTCTATCATATGTAATGTTTATATATTCACATTGTTGTGAATTGATCCTGCATTATCTTGTAACTTCAAAATTTGGATGATGTGATTGCTTATTTTTACATTGTAGGGTAGGTGTTAGGGGCCAGATGTGGCCAATCTGAACATAAAATAAGCAGAATATTTTGGCCAGATGTGGCGAATTTAAATGTTGAAGGATTAATCATAGTGCTCCCATCATTTATAGTGAACTCTACCTAGCCATAGTACCTACTAACAGCTCAGAGAGTGCATTGTTTGTGTTACCACTTACAGAATCTTCTGAAAGTTGTCTGTCAGACTGTAACCAAAACTAAAGAGATTTAATTTTGTCAATAATTATAAAGTTTTGAACTGGAACTTCAGACTTTGATGGCAGAACTTTGGCTCACATGAAATCTGGCATCACTTTCAAATCAATCAGCAAAACATTGCAATGAAGAAATGAAACAGTTTTGCTTCTTTTAAAATAAGTAGCAATTCTAATTCCAAGAAATAAAGAAAATCAAATACAGAACGGCACTATCTGTAGAGAGATTATGAAGAAACAGTAAAAGAGACGAGAGATTATTTACTTTACAACAATTTAGTTTGTTTCTTTTGTAGCAATGATTGTAGGGTAACATGATAAAATGGCAGGTCAAATACGGATGGGATCCAGATAATATAAAGAATTATTATATAAATGTGATGGGTAAGCTTGGGTTTGATTCCAAGACCAGGTCACATGTCTCCTTTGTCCCAATCTACTCAGATGAAAATTTGTACCAGCCAAATGCTGCTGAAATCCTCACTCATTCCAGCTGTCACATTTTTGATGTTAGACACCCTCTTGACCCTCTCATATCTGATCCATTTTATGTCTGCTAGTGACAACACAGGCACCAAAGAATATTAGTGAAAATATGGTACATACTACCAAATCAAATTCAGTTGTGAGTGAGGAATGAGTAAGAGGGATGGATATTCATTTGAATTTATCCTAGTATATGACTAATACATATTTTCTTGATCCTTACTGAATAACGGGTAAAGTAAAACTGAATCAGAATTTGAACTCAGACTATAGTGATACACAAGTATACACTGCAAGGTATTACATATATGTAACCATTTCATCAACTGTTTTAAGACGATACATTAATTATATAAGTTAATTAATATTTATGAACAGCAAAATTGTACTAATAACTTAGGATAATATCATCATCATCATTTAACGTATGTTGTCCATGCTGGCATGGGTTATTAATTATAAAACTGATGAATGGAATTGATAATTACTAACTGAAAAATACAACTACTAAGTTACAAAGTGAAGTATTAACAGCAGATATGTCATTGGCTTCATGAAGCAGCAACATTCATTCACCCTCCTACTAAGTGCTTATTTTCTCTATTAATCAATCTATCCTACTAATCTCTAAGAATTATTATCCTGTCTATAATGAAACTGATTGCCAAAACGTGGAAGATGAAAGCCACTACAGTACCTGTTATCATAGGGGTACTCAGAGTAATAAAGATAGGAACAGACCAACTCATAGACATGATACCAAGAAAAACTTGCTTGAAAACAAAGAAGGAAACAGAAAATAACCCTAATGGACACTGTGCAGATAAGTATTCAGTCAAACTTAATAGTTATTTATTCACATAAATAAAAATTAGTCATGCATTACTTTGTAGCTTTGAGATTTCAACGATGTGATTGTTTAATTTTAAAATAATATCATTAGGTAAGTATGAGAAGCCGGATCTAGTCAGTCTGAAGATAAAACTGGTAGATTATTTTTGGCTGGATATGACCAGCTTAAATGCTAAAGGGTTAAACTTGTACTAGTTTTATGGCACTTTTATTGAAAACTTGTGTCACGTTTTTTGTCATTTTTTTTTTATTAAATTTATCAAGTCTTAGCACTTCTCAACATCATATAATCACCCAATGTACTAAGAGCATTATCTATCTAAGGAGTCTCGGTGGCACTCAGGGGACAGTATGTACATACGTACACACACCAGATATCAGGAAAAATTTTTCCCCATAATAATAATCCTTTCTACTATAGGCACAAGGCCTGAAATTTTTTTGGGGGGGTGGGGGATTATGGCCAATTACATCAACCTCAGCGTTTAATTGGTATTTATTTTATTGTTTCCTTAAAGGATAAACAGCAAAGTCAACCTTGAGAAAATTCCAACTCAGAACATACAGCTGGTAAAAAAATACAGCAAAGTATTTTGTCTGGTGTGGTAACAATTCCACCAGTTATCCAATTTTTTCATCATCTATGATAATAAAAGCGAAATTCTGTGTGTCTGGGACCCCTGTATCTCAGTCAACATTTGCTGTACATAGGCATATTATACCTTTTTGGAATCAGGATGATCCCAGTATTGAAAATCTGCCCTTTGTTTGGTTCTTGAACATCCAGCATTGGGATCTGATTTAAAAGCATTTAGGTTGCTATTTCTAGCAGGTAAAGTATGGCTGATTCATGCCATTTTGGTTGACATTTGTCAGATGATGTCAGAGATCAAAGGAGAGATAAATGACATCTGCTTTGTTAATTTTATGCCAAGATAAGAAGTTTGGGACAAATTAACCAACAATTGGAATTCAACTTGAGACTGGAACAATAGAATGATTGCATTTCAGAATTATTTCTCATCCATCCTCAAGCTCTGATCAAATATCACCGGGGTATATAGAGGTACCACCAGTCATTTTTGACATATTATAGTCATGCTATTTAGCTCTGTTTAGTTTTGGGCTGCAGACCCAATTAGCCCTCCGCAGAAGCTAGAATAAAAGCCTGCATGGTGCGTGGCTTTTAAGCTAATGATATTAATAAAAATGTTGAACAACATGTTATAAACATGAATCTGGTGCAGTAAAGATCAACAGGGCTTAAATCACAAATTTATAGCCTGCCATGTGATTGCTTTACTGCTTACACAACATTCTATTCTAAATAAGATACTATATATTATGCTAATTAAATGTTTATTTTATCTTCACAAGATAATCCACCCAGGTAGGTGATACCGACAAAGTAAAAGACCACCCTGCCATTGTTTGATGTTTGTGATGAATCAAACAATTAATTAACGTTTATTTTATATGATATTAGATCTTATAAACTAATTTGAAGCAGTGGGTCTGTTTATCTTTTCTATCAAAGTCAAATTGATATTGCAGAGTGGGGAGCATGGCTTCATGGTTGATAAATATTTTGCAATCACAGGGTTCTGTGTGGCATTTTGAAGAAGACATTTAAATGAAGTTTGGTAAGTAATAAAGGTTGTGTGTAAACCCATCATTGTGCATGTGTGTGTGTGTGTGTGTGTGTGTGTGTGTGTGTGTGTGTATGAGAGAGAGAGAGAGAGAGAGAGAGAGAGAGAGAGGAATGGTCAAACAAAACCAGTGCACTGAACTGCCGCTTGACTTACATCCTTTGACACCAAGATCAAGTTTGCCCTTCTCCTCCTCTCACAAGACCGACCATAGACTTAAAAGTACCAGACACAGTAATGGGTGTGACAGTATTGATAAAAATCTTTGCAGGCTCTACTCAAAGATGATTGATGGTGTGATGATGGAAGATGATGATTATGATGGTGGTGGTGGTGACAAAGGTAGTAGTGATGAAGAAGCATAAGAAGTGGTGGTGGTGGTGGTGGTGCTGCTGCTGGTGCTGGTGGTGCTGTAACTAAGCATGGTATTTTGTTGGTGATGGAGGTGGGGATAGTGCGACACAAAATATGAAAGGAATCTTAATATATTTCAACTATCTTTTCTCCTCTTTTTTTTTTTTTTTTTGACAGGGAGGGTGGTTAATAAATATCAAAAATTAAAATAAATATTTTTAATATTACAACATTAACAACTGAGTACTGTAGAGAATTCCATAAGTGTGATTAATATGACATAAGTATAAGCATTGTAACATGAAAGAATTATAACATTACCCTTTCTGTTACCATATTTCTTTTAAAATATGCTGCTTTTGTTTCAATTAATTTTGAAATTAATGAGGAATTTGCTAAACTTTGTCATGAAGTTAGTGACTGGAACATAAATTAAAATTTTGATGGAAGGTTTTTTTTTTTAAATTATTTTAGATTCATTTAAAATGTGAAGTTTGTGTCATATCCCCAGGTGTAGTTTCAGTTGGATTGGTACCAAACGAATTAAAAGAGTATATCAGATACTAAGGACCTTCTCTAAAAGAACCAGATGTTAACATGCTAATATTAAATAAGTTAGACAACAGCAAACAAGCTTGGTTTGACATAACAGGAAAAATTACAAAAATATTTCCCAAGACAGAGACACACAGCATGAAGATTAATGCCATATTGCCATATATCGCATTGTAATATGTCTCTACTCGCTGGCATATTAACAACAATGCTGTACCATTATATACAAACATAAATATCTCTGATGACCTAAAAGTCTTTTATAAGTCAGTATTTGGCTCTGATTTCAAAATGTGAAATTGATATATGCTAAATAATTCCCTAGATGGGTGATAGATCGTTTTCGGGTAACATTCTCATGTTATCTAGTATTGTTTGTTTTTCTGGTTCAAGTCTCTCTTCATACTGACAGCCAAGTAAACTGCAGCAATGTAGAATATAGTGTTCTGTCTAGAAATAAAACATTAACAGTAATTTTGAACCAATGATGTAAAGTGCACAGTTCAATTGTTTATCCACTTTGTTATTTCACATCTTCATTAGATATAGAACTGAAACAACCATGGAGTTAGTAACAAACTTTATCTTCAAAGAAAGAGCCAATAGTTGGGCAGAGCTCCTCAAATTTCTACAAGATTTCTTTGTTATATCAAAGTGGTACTGAAAGGCCTACACTAATTTAATGAATTCTAAAAGGGTTCAGAACTCAAACATTTGAAGATAGATTTAAAAGATTCTCTGGTGCAACATTTCCTGGATGTCATAGATCAATGATCTGTGCAAAGGACAATACAAACACAGATAGATCATGAGCCTCCACCAACTCCTTGATCCATCACAGTTAGTAATATGAGACAATAAATAATATGAACCTCAATGCCTACAATATTCTTCATAACACCAGAAAACACATGAAGAATTGGTTGTAACAACAAGAGCTTAAATTAACCAGAGAAGTAAAGAACCCTGCACTAGATTATCAAAAATACATATGAAGTGGGTTAATATATAACAAACTTCCTTGGTTCTTCCACCAAATTTTTGTCAGATGGCCAAATAATTTAAATTACATTTCATAATTAGAAGAATCTTTCAGTAGATTGGAAGAGCACATATTCTGGTCTCTTTTTCTCTCTTTCACATTCACCCTACTACAGCAAACTATAGTTAGCCATGCAATGAAGAATTCCCTGGCTGAATGAAAAGAAAATTCTTCAGAGTCATAGCAGAACCAGTTCTTCTTTACAGTTCATCTGCATAGACTGACAAAAAAAAACAAAAACAATAGAAATCAAACTTGATGAGGCATACACATGTATGTTGCATGATTGTTCTCAGCAAATCATGGAAACATCATCCAACAAAAAAAGCACTTTATGGAAATATTCCCAACCCATTAGCAATCATTCAAGAGCAGAGGACAAGATATAATGGTCACTGCTATTGAAGCAAAGATAGATTAGTATCAGAGATCCATCTGTGGATTTAGAGCCATGGAAATTCTCATATCAGGTGACTCAGAATGATGTACATTGATCGACTTTCTTGTGACATTGAGTTACAAATAGAAGACCTCAAAAATGCTTGGCAACAAAAGGGGGTTTTGGTCCGAGCTACCTACTCAAAATGAATGATAGTATGCTATGTATGTATATGGCACAAACAAATATCAAAGTAAGATAATCTGTGACTTTCCTGCATTATCATTATTATTATTATTATCATCATCATCATCATCATCATCATCATCATTATTATTAACGATAATAATAATAATAATAGTTTCAAATTTTTCCACAGGGGCAGCAATTTTGGGGGAGGGGAATGAGTTGAGTACATCAACCCCAGTGCTCAACTGGTACTTAATTAATTGACCCCGAAAGGACGAAAGGCAAAGTTGACCCCAACGGCATTTGAACACAGAATGTGAAGGCAAACAAAATGCCACAAAGCATTTCACCCGGTGTGCTAACGATTCTGCCAGCTCATCACCTTAATAATAATAATAATAATAATAATAATAATAATAATAATAATAATAATAATGATCCTTTCTACTATAGGCACAAGGCCTGAAATTTTGGGGAAGAGGGCTAGTTGAGCACATCAATCCCAATGCTCAACTCTTATTGTATTGACCACCAAAAGGATGAAATGCAAAGTCGATAGCAGTAGCATTTGAAATCAGAACACAGAGATGGAAGAAATGGCATAAAGCATTTTAATAATAATAATAATAATAATAATAATAATAATAATAATGTCAAAGAAGCTTGCAAATTCACAAGGGAACTTGGCATTAATCCTGAATTAGATGAAGAACCTGAAAGCACTTCCACGAAAAAAGCAAAATGGATCAAACAGATTGCAAAAAAGGACAAGCAGAAACAAACTGAAGCCTTTGCATGGACAGTATATATATATACTTTGAAGCTGAAATGCTGATGTAGACCAAGCAACAACCCATCAGTGACTGAGAAGCTCAGGACTGAAAGCAGAGAGTGAAGGTTTCATATTGGTGGCACAAGATCAAAGCTTGCTTACCAAAAACTACCAGGCTAATATTCTTCAAAACAGTTCTAACCCTAAATGCAGATTCTGCAATAAATTTGATGAAACGATAGACCATCTCATCTCGCAATGTCCTGTGCTGACACCAAACGAATACAAAAGTCACCATGAAAGGGTAGGACAGTATTTACATTGGAAAATATGTAAACACCACAAAATCAGCACTCCCACTTACTGGTATGAACATCATCCTGAGCCAGTCGCTGAAATGTCAGTATTCTCAGATTTTCCAGTCAACACCAACAGAACGATCCATGTTAATCAACCAGACATAGTCATTAAAGACATGGAAGAAAATACTTGTAGACTAATAGATGTAAGTGTTCCCAAATTAAGTAAATATAAGGACCTGGAAATTGAAATACAAAAGATGTGGCATCTTAAAGAGAGAACTGTTCCTGTTATTGTGGCTGCCTTAGATATAAGGAAGGGATGTCAGAAACATCAAGATAACATCCCAGGAGAACCATGTTTCAGAGAAATATAAAAGATTGTGCTGACAAGTACTGCCTACATCCTAAGAAAAACCCTATCAATTTAAATGTCTGTGTTGTATTACATGAAAATATTTTGCTACTACCCCTGCCACATCCCCTCCCCAAGCTTTCAGTCATACTGCAACATCTCTTATCCTTCACTCGCCCTAGGATGCTGGGTATGTCTTGGTGAGTGATTGTAAACATGCAGATTAAAAGCTAATAATAATAATAATAATAATAATAATAATAATAGGCTACAAATCTGAGGGACAAGGGTTAGTTGAGTAAGTCAACTCCAATACTTAACTGGAATATATCAAGTCTGGAAGGGTGAGAAGAAAAGCTAAACAAGGTGAGATTTGAACTTAGATCATAAAGAACTGTAAATAAATGAAAACCATCTTTGACTGCCACTAATGGCTCTGCCATCCACCACGCTATTAATAATAATAACAATAATAATAATTTCTTAATGAGGCACAAAACCAGAAGTTAGAGATAAGAGGGGTTAGTAGATTAAATTGATTTCAGTACTTTGCTGGAACTTTATTTTATTGACTACATTCCCATAAGAATGATAAATATGTAGGAATATGGATTATCTTGATCTGAGGTATTTGGTTGTATTCCAATATATTCTGAGTTCAAATCCTGCCAAAGTTAACTTTGTCTTTCATGCTTCCAAGGTTGACAAAATAAGTACCAATCATACATTAAGGTTTAGATTTTATTAACAATACTCTCTCCCAAAATATATACTCTATCTAAAAATTAATGTTCATTAGAAACTGTTGTTATTCAAGCGATAAGTTAGCGAATCCTCAGTGTTGGACAAAATGCTTTGAAGTATTTCTTCCATTTCTTTACTTTCTGAGTTTAAATTCCACCAAGGTTAATTTTGCCTTTCATATCAACCCAGGTGGTTGATAAAAATAAAGTATCAGTCAAGTACTAGGATCAATGGCATCAACTAACCCACTCCCTCAAAATTGTTGGCCTTATGCCAAAATCAGAAATAACAGCAACAACAGCAGCAGCAGCAGAGCTATCCCCCAAAACTGTTCTATTGGGGACGGCAAGGATTTTGAAATTGATACTTGGATGTTAAGTATCTTCCACAATACTTAACATCTAGGTACCAAGTCTTATAATTCGTGAAATAAGACCCTGAGAGACCCTGTGAGATCTTTGACAACAGGATGTGGTCTGATCTCACAAAATTACCTAGGAAAAGTGAGATCGAGAGCTCTGAGAAGTAAAATAATAATAATAAAGCAGTGAGCTGGCAGAAACGTTAGCATGCTGGGCGAAATGCTTAGCAGTATTTCATCTGCCGCTACATTCTGAGTTCAAATTCCGCCGAGGTCGTCTTTGCCTTTCATCCTTTCGGGGTTGATAAATTAAGTACCAGTTGTGTATTGGGGTTGATCTAATCGATTGGCACCCTCCCCCAAAATTTAGGGCCTTGTGCCTAGAGTAAAAAAGAATAATAATGTCAGGATGGTCCTGAATATATGAACTGAACTCTCAGGATAAAATTGCACTCCCTGGCGGTACCAGTTGTCTATAGACTTAATGTCATCAACTGGAATCTGAATGATCTCCAGCAGATGGACATAAAGATCAGTAAACTGCTGATACTAAACAAGATACACCACCCAAAATCAGATGTCCACAAATTCTATCTCCCACGAAAGGAAGGCAGGGAAGGCTTAATCCAGCTTAAAACATCCTACAAAACAACCACAATAGAACTGCAAGTGCACATCCAAAGTAACAGTGACTGGATGATAGAGCCGGTAAGGCAACATGAAAAGAGTAGGAAACTGCATTCAATCTCGAAAGAGGCATCTAAATACAGGCAAGAGCTTAACCTCTTTGATTATGATGATGATAAGGACATACCACCCACTAAGGCAGCAAAAAAGTGTAAAACAAAAGCCAAACAAGAAAGCCTGAAGGAACTATCAAGACTGTGGCTAGAAAAACCATTGCATGGGCAATACCCTAAATGAGCTGGGGAAGCTAGTGTAGATATAAGAAGAACCTATCAGTGGCTGCAGAATGTTGGTTTGAAAGTTGAAACAGAAGGATTTATCCTAGCAGCACAAGATCAGAGTCTCCTCACCCAAAACTATCAAGCTAATGTCACACACAATGAGGTAAACACAAAAGTGTAGACTCTCCAATGACAAACTTAAGAGTATTGACCACATTGTTGCCAGTTACTCAGTCCTTGCTCTTACAGAATATAAACCAGGGATGATTGAGTTGGCCAATACTAGCACTGGGGAATATGCTGTCACTATGATATCCCATACCCTAAGAACTGGTATGAACACCATCCAGAGCCAGTCACTGAGGGAGAGAATGTTACCATCCTATGGGATTATGAGACATATACAGACAGGAAAATAAATGCTAACAGACCACATATCATCATCAAAGACCTAAGACAAAAAACATGCCTGCTAGAAATATCCCAGCAAAGGAATTTGAAAAACTGTCGAAATAAGGACTTTGAGATTGAGATATCTAGGATGTGGCAATTAAAAACCAAAACCATCCCTGTTGTTATAGGTGCCCTGGAAGGATCAAGAAAGGTACTGACAAGTTTTTTGACCAGATCTCTGTGAAACCAACAATCTATGCAACTCAAAAAATTGTGTTGATATCAACCGTCCACATTCTCAGGAAGCTTCTCTCTATCTAATGTCTTAGGCCACTGGTTGAGATCAGGTCAGAAGATGAAATAAAATGCAAATCAATCAGAAAATAATAATAATAATGGTTTCAAATTTTGGCTCAAGGCCAGCAATTTTGGGGAGGGGTAGATCAATTACATCAACCCCAATGTTCAACTGGTACTTATTTAATCAACCCCAAAGGGATAAAAGGCAAAGTAGACCCTGGCAGAATCTGAACTCAGAACGTAAAGAGAGATGAAATGCTGCTAAGCATTTTGCTTAACATACTAACAATTCTGCCAACTCAATCCTTTTCACTTTAGGCACAAGGTCCAAAATTTGGTGGCAGGAGCTCATCAACTCCAGTGTTCAACTGACACTTATTTTATTGATCCCAAAAGGATGATAAGCAAAGTCAACCTCAGAGGAATTTGAACCCAGAATGTAAAACCAAGAAGAAATGCTGCTAAGCATTTTTTCCAGTGTGCTAACGATCCTGCCAGCCTATCATCTTAATAGCAACAAAATACCTGTACAATTAATAACTCACTTCAAAATGCATTATAATTATTTTTTTTGTAATTAATAAGCTTTTGGTTTTCTTAATTTATGATGACATGAAAATAATTTTCTACATCAAGAAAGAATGTGAAAACTTACCCAGAACTTCCAGGCGGTCTTTGGCCATAACAAGGTTAGTTGACATTTTATCTTTCAACCGTTTGGCACGGTCCCAGGCATCTCCTGTGAGGAAAAAAAAACATCAAGAAAAGTGAAAATAAAAGGAAATATATGAAATTGTATCATCACTATTAAGTCACAGAAAGGAAAAAAAAAACTTGGAAAATTCTTCAATAAATTTGAAAAGAAAACCAAATTCAATAGTGCTCTACACCTTATCTTCCAAGTATAAAGCTCCTGCCTCCCCAGTCAGGGTTTGTAGTTTTGCGTATTTCATGGCAACCTCACTAGTGCTGGTACCATAGTAAAACCTACACAGTACATGCTGTAAAGTGTTTGGTATTAGGAAGGGCATCCAGCCATAGAAACCATGCCAAAGCAGACACTGGAGTATGATGCAGTCCTTGATTCCAATGGACCCTCTCAAACCACCCAATCCATGTCAGCCTGGAACATGGACATTAAATAATGATGACAATGATGATGCTTGTTGTTACACTAGGATTATTAAGGTAGTGAACCACATAGTCTTAAGTTCAAATTTTACCACAAAAGTACCTCTGCTGCTATCACTAACCCTGGCTCAACAGACAGGTTCCATTTCAGTGTTACATATGAATAGTTGACATTAAAGAAAATAACAGATTTCTTTGTAAAAACAATTGCTCCAAAACACAGATGGCCAAATATTCCAATAATGATAATATCCTTGCTAGTGTAGATAACTAGTTGCAAAACTACATACTACCATCATCATCATTTGATGCTTGTTTCCCATGCTGGTATAGGTTGAAAGATCTTATGAGTTGGGGGCTGCATCATGCATGGTTTCTAAGGCTGGATGTCCATCTTGACCCCAACCACTATGCAGAGTGTACAGGATGCATGTTTTTTCTCTTCTTTTCTTTTTTCTTCACTAGTGAATATTCCCTAGTGATTTGCAAAATCTAGAGTGACTCCTAATAACTAACGGAGATAGAGGAGAGGGTGTAATGTCTCGGCAGGGTGATAAGAGAGAGTAAGATGAGAGGAACAGATTTATTGTGATAGAGTGGTAGCAGAGAGAGTAATAGAGTAGTAGAATAGGCATAAAGTGGAGGAGAGCATGTGGCTTAAAACATGGGAAAGAGGAGTCAGTGAAAGGGGGTTGTTAAGAAAAGATGAGGACAGAGAGGAAAGGTGTTAGGGTAGGTTATGTTGTGAAAGACCTAGGGTTATCTTACGTCATAAAGGCAAATGTGGATGGAAGACATGGGGTAAAGGGATAGGAAGGGAGCAATAGGCAGGGTAGAGATGAATCATGTGAGAGCCACCAAAGGAAAGAGAGGTGAGGTGGATCATGGAAATAGGCCGGAGGAGGAGGAGTAAAGACAAGAAGGTGCTGAGGAATGCAGAAGGGTATGAGAAGGCAGTGAGAGAAAATGACAGAGGGTTGAGGGGCAGTGGGTGAGAACTAGGAGAGTAATAATGGGGAAAGAGAGGTCGGAGGGTATCAGAGATAAAAGAGGAGGGGAAGAGCAGTGTGTGAATGCAAAGAAAGTATCCAAGAAATAAGGAAGGCTGTGGAGAAAGGATGGTGAAAGAGGGGTTGAAGGAATCTGTAGGTTTAAAGAATCTACAGTTCTTATATTAACCCTTTAGTGTACCAGCTATGTCAGGCCCTTGTTTTATTCTACATTGTTTTATGTTCAAACCAGCCAGATCTAACCTCTTGCATATATCCTACATCATTCTAAAAATAAACAATTATGTAACTAAGAGATAATGCCTAATTAATTGAAACAATGTGAATAAGCAGTACATTTGTCAGAGTAATCTAAATGCTAAAGGGTTAATTATCTTTGACTTGACACAAGATAAATTTTTTTTATATATTTGGAAAGAAGTACAGCTAACTGAATCCACTCTAATATATTACAGTGATGGATTCAACCAGTATAAACTAAAGAGGAAGTCTCTCATTATATATGCTAAATCTCTCAAATTACACTCTATAATCTTTAAAAAGAACACAGTGGAGGAGGATGCCCGAGAACAGAGGATGGTCACAGCTGAAGTATTTACAAACATAGGTATGATCTGGAGTTAATCAATGATATTATCTAATAAAATCTCCCCCAGCATGACCATGGTCAACAGGATGGAACTTAGAAAAAACACTAAAATATTAACCATGAAGCATGGAAGGCCCCAGGTTGACCTCATCAGAATTTGAACTGAGAACCTGGAAGGAACAAACTATATACTGTAAGGCCTCTTGCATATCATTATTTCTGTCATCTTGTTTATGTATAGCTTATATTAAATGAATATAATAAAGGTGGTGAGGTGACAGAATCGTTAGCATGCCAGACAAAATGCTTAGCAGCATTTCATCCATCTTTACATTCTAAGTTCAAATTCCGCCGAGGTCAGCTCTGCCTTGCATTCTCTTAGAATCAATTAAGTATCAGTTAAACACTGAGGTTGATGTAAACTGACTAGCATCCACCCCTAAAAAATTTCAGGTGTTGAACCTATAGCAGAAAGGATTAACTCTTTTGAGACAACCTGCTTGAGACCACCCCAGGTTCTATGACACAAACTTACTGTCTTAAAGTGGTCTAAATTATAATCTTCTATTAGAATTATATGTTAATTTATTCCAGTTATCAGCTTAATAATGAGAGAGTTATTTTACCAAATTATCCATTTTAAAAATTAATTGAAACAAAAGCATTATATGTCATCAGAAATATAGTAACAAAAGAGTTAATGAATAAAAAGCATATTTTTACTGTTGACTGATTCTTTCTAATCTACCCAAATACCTCAATATTTTATAGGCAAAATATAAACATTAACCCAGGAGCATTTAAATTGGCCATATCCGACCAAAAGAATCTACATGTTTTATCTTCAAACTGGTGAAATCTGGCTTCTCACACTTA
Organism: Octopus bimaculoides; assembly: GCF_046866305.1. Taxonomy (NCBI): domain Eukaryota; kingdom Metazoa; phylum Mollusca; class Cephalopoda; order Octopoda; family Octopodidae; genus Octopus; species Octopus bimaculoides. The sequence goes on along the minus strand of NC_142944.1, from coordinate 21,359,848 downwards.
CTCTACAATGTTATTCTAGAAGTAAACAATTGTGCCATTGGAATGTATGAAAATGTATGAAAAATTCAAAACAAAGCGGGCAAATAAGCATTATATTTGACAAAGTAATCTGAATGCTAAAGAATTAAGCCAGCCATATCCAACTAAAATATTCTACCTGCTTAATCTTCAAGCTAACTAGATCTGGCCTCTCACACTTCCCCTACAATAGTACTCTAAAAGTAAATAATCACTTCATTGAAACCTCAAAGCTCTGAGATAATGTATGATTAATTCAAAGAGTGGATAAATAACCATTACATTTGACAGAATAATCTGAATGATAAAAGGTTAAATACTTTGTTTTAATTCTTGTGATACAAATCTGCCTGAAAACACTGTTGGCTCTATGACTTAAATCTCCTGCTTTAAAGTAATCTAATAAAGTAATCTTCCATTAAATTCCATATTAACTTATGTTACAAATACCAGCTTAAAAACAACAAAATTATTTTACTAAATCCTTAATTATTTTCAAAAATTATTTTAAACAAAAGATGTGTATTTTTACAGAAATACAGTAATATGAGGGTTAATATATTAATGGCATATCCAGGATTCCTCTAGACAATATTTCAAAAGAAAAATGGAGATTGCCTTCTAGTTACTGTTAATATGTACAATCATATGTGTGTCTCACTTTCTCTGTGTGTGTGTGTGTCTCTCTCTCCAACTCTCATCTGTTTCCAAGTAATAATTTCCCATGGCTGGGTATGTTTTCACAGAATAATGAAAATGAGTGACACTGTATGTATAGTGGTGACACTCATTTACAATTATCATGCAGGGTCAGTATAAGGTGATACACACACACACACACACCTGATGGTCTACTTTCAGTTTCCATCTACCAAATCTACCAACAAAGTCTTGATCAGCCCAGTCTTTAATCATAGAAAAGACTTGTCAAAGGAACCATGAAGTAGGACTGAACCTGAAATCAAGTGGTATGGAGGCAAACTTCTTAACCACTAAGCAACACGTAATTACAAGAATATTCAGCATTGCCTGAGAATTAAAGTACTCTGTTGTTGACCAATTAGCAGAATTTAAACAATAGTTAATCTGCATAAAATTATTATTAAACACATTGTTTATACTATTTCTAACAGATTTTATTTTCCAGTTCCAAAACTTTATTTGTGTTTCATTAATTCAATAATTTACTATAAATGAAATGACAGTATATATAATTATTGATTGCCTTAGGCAATTATTGATTTTCTAATTTATTTAACTGAATTTTGTGTTACAATGTAATCGCATTACATGTGGTTAAGTTTGTAATTATGATCCTGCTACAAACTATTAGCTTTGTATACTCTCAGGAACCATCAAATTGCATGTCTCTAAGACTGTTTGACACCAATAGAAGTAATCCCACCCATAGGTGTCAAAATCACATTGATATCCATTAGACAGTGAAGAAGGCTGATTGTATTCTTAAAATTGATTGAGTATTTGAAGATGTGGTTTATATGTGTTCATAAGTTTAAATGTTAGATGTTGACATTTACTAGAAGTGTTTACCTGTAGAACTTTTTTAAATTTCTTTTTTCTTTTTTTTTTTCTACAGGTTCTTATGATAAACATTTGATTCTGAAATTGTAAAAGTTCTCACTTTATTTGATACCATTTTAAATTGTAGTGGTTTAGGATATTTAATTTGATGAAACCAGTTTTTAGGTGAGCAGTATGCCTACCTTGTTAATTTAATGGAATAGGATAAATGGTATACGTAGCATATATATATATATATATATATATATATATATATATATATATATCACCTCATCATCATTCTTTAACATTCATTTTCCTTGCTGGCATATAAATATATATATAATCATCATCATCCATTAGATTTCATTTTCCATACTGGCATATATATATAAGCACCCCAATGTCATGCAAATGGCATCCAATTGGCGTTAGAAAGGGTATCAAGCCATAGAAAACTATTCCAAATCAGCTGTGAGTCTGGTGCAGCCTTTGAGCGTGCCAGCCCAGTCAAACCATCCAACCCAAGTCATCATGGACAACAGACATTAAATGATGATGATGACTATATATATATATATATATATATATATAGATGACAAAATTTAATCATCACTAATTTTGACCATATATGCTACAAGCACATATGGTCACAACTAGCAACAAATTTTGCCTATATGATTTATATTGTGTCCAGCTGCCCAAATTAATTTTATACTATATACATACATATATATATATAGGTTCAAAAAAGAAAAACGACAAAAAACAACAACGCGAAGACGTGATACAGATTGTGTTACTGGACGCTCAGGAAAAGAAAGAAAGAGAATTTGACGTTTCGAGCGGAGCTCTTCGTTGGAAACATAGGACAGTCCAAAGAAGGGAAGACGGAGGAAGAAAAAATTGCCAACGATATCCATGGGGTTACATTGTGGAATGGCCAGAAGGGAAAGGGTGGAGAAGAAGTTCTTTCTAAGACAGTAGAATGCAAGAGAGGGAGGTAAGTATGTGTGCGTGCGCACGGGTCCGTGTGTGTGTGTGTGTAATAACAGAACATGTATGTGCATATGTGTGTGTGTGTGGTTTGGCTATTTATCTGTTAGTGTGTGTGTGTGTTTGTGTTGCTTAACTTTGTGGAAGGAATTTGTAGCAGGAATAATTTGGGAGTGGTTTTGGGCAATGGTCAGTAGAAAGTGGGCAAGCAGTTTTTGAATGTGTGTGTGTGCGTGTATGTGTATGTTGTGTGAGTGTGTTTTTCTTGCAGTATATATATATATATATATATATATATATATATATATATTCTATAGAAAATAAAGGAATTTTCTCAAGCACATGATGGCTATGAAGACAGGTTAGAAAATCAAGTAAATACCCTTTAGAAGAATAAAAGTGGTCAGTAAGCCTCTACAGAGAATCAAATTCTGTAAGGTCCAGCACTTATATGAGTTTGTTTACAATGCTACTTTCATACATCATAACTTTCAATTTTTTCTTTCTTTTTCTTTTTTAAACATCTTTTATTTTACAGCTTAGTAACTAGTAACTGATGAAGTGTCTAGCATAGTGGTTCTCAACTGGGATCCATGTAAGAATTTTTTTTCGGGGAGGGGGGGGATACAAGCAAAATAGTACATTGGGTCCACAAAAAAATTGTGCTTTAGATGTATTTATTGCAAGAAACAGCTAGGTTTCTTTCACTAGCATTTTACAAAGTTCAGCCTACACAAGTTAAATGTGCAAAAAACAAAATAGGAACTTTGAAAGAAGTATCTGTAAAACTAGTTTTTAAACATCGAATGGTTATGAGGTCCCATCAGAATAAAATAGTAATCAAAAGGGTCCACAGATATAAAAAGAAATGCTCTAGAAGCTGATTTTTGCAGTTATATACATAGATAACAAGAAGTTATACAGTCCATCTTGATCATCTGTGGTTGAGTAAATTATCCAGTAAGGTCTTCCATACCACTCATCTCACTCACTCTGTAGTTGGAAGACACTATACTAGTAACCTCATCTGGACCCTTAACTACAGCACTAATACTGATTTCAAATTTTGCCACAAGGCCAGCAATTTCAGGGCAGTTGGGTATGTCGATTAAATCAACCCCAGAAATCAGCTGGTACTTATTTTATCAACCTTGGAAGGGCAAAAAGTCAAAGTTGACCATAGCAGAATTGGAATTCAGAATGTTAAGATGGGTGAAATGCTGTTAAGTTTTTTGCCCAGCTTGCTAATGATTCTGCCAGATTGCCATCTAAACTACAACATACTGGTTTCAAATTTTGACACAAAACCAGCAATTTCTGGGAAAGGACTAAATTGATTACATCAACACCAGTGATAAACTGGTACTTATTTAAGTACCTAAAAGGGATGAAAAATGAAGTTGACCCTAGTGGAATTTGAACTCAGAACAAAAGACAGACAAAATGCTGCTAATCATTTTGCCTGGCATGCTAACAATTCTGCTAGCTCACCACCTAAACTACAGCACCAATATTGCCAAGTGTTACTACTTTTGATACCAACTGGCCTAAAACTGCCCCTGGTCCTATGTTACAAATTTGTTTTAAAATTATCTAAGTTAAAACCTTTCATCAAATTTCCATGTTAATATATGTTCCAAATACAAGCTTAATAACGATGAGGTTATTATACTAAATTCATTAATTTCAAAATTAATTGAAACCAGGATGGTGTAGTTCTTCAGAAATATGGTCACAAAAGGGTTAAGCTGTTATACTGATTTAGCATAACAGTTTGCCATTATCATAAAATTATGATAATGGTGATTTACTTCAGTGAGTAAATGTGGATGTACAGAGTATGGGTGTAGAAATTTATTTAGAAAAATATTGATGAAAGAATTATTTAACATCATCTGATCTACGAAAGAGGAAAACAGAATTTTAAAAAAAAAAAAATACTGATAACAATAACGAAGAAAATTATTTGAAAACATTAACAACAACACTATAATTAAGAAATTAGAAACAGGTTTATCAAAACATTTAGTTAATAATTGGATAGTTTATCAAGTTTTATGGATTAGCATGCTTTTCTTTTTAGTTGTTCATTTTATTTCTTTTCTTTTTTTCAGTCTGGTCAATCAAATCTACTGGAATTGAACTGGAAATTCATAGAAACCAATCAATCATCAATGAAGCAGAATCATTTCCAAAAGATGTTTAGAAGCTGAAGAAACTGTCAATAAATGGATTAAAGTATTAGCCTAATTAGTGAAGGATAATTAGTGCAATAAAACACAACTACCTAGTATGTACACACACATATATAGATGCAAGCATGGCTGTGTGATAAGTTTGCTTCCTAACCACTTGGTTCCAGGTTCATTGGGCAAGTGTTTTTTTGTACCATAGCCCTGGGTCAACAAAAGCCTTGTGAGTGGATTTGGCAGACAAAATCTGAAAGAAGCCCACCACGTGTGAGTGAGTGAGTGAGTGAGTGAGTGAGTGAGTGAGTGAGTGAGTGAGTGAGTGAGTGAGTGAGTGAGTGAGTGAGTGAGTGAGTGAGTGAGTGTGAGTGTGAGTGTGAGTGTGAGTGTGTGTGTGTGTGTGTGTGTGTGTGTGTGTGTGTGTGTGTGTGTGTGTGTCCTCCACCACCAGTGTTGGGATGTTTGCTTTCTTGTAACTTAGAAGTTCGGCAAAAGAGACTGACAATAAATATCAGGCTTAAAGAGAAAATTAAGTATTGGGATCAATTTATTCAATTAAAATTCTCATGGCTGCAGTCTAATGACTGAAACATGTAAAAGATATAAACTACACACACATACCCGCACATTCAAACATGATATGAAACAGACGTTGTGTGTTTACAAAGTTCAATTCAAAACTACATGTTACAGTTTCAAGTCCAATTCCAATATACGGCACTTTGGGCAAATACCTTCTATGCCAATATGAGTAAAATTTGATAACTACAAATGTTTCTCTCTCTCTGTCTCCCTATCTCTCTTCCTGTTTTTCTCCCTGCCTGTCTCCGTCCGTCTGTCACTGTCTGTCTGTCTTTATCTGTCTATCTCTGTCTGTCTGTTGCTGTCTGTCTGTCTCTGCCTGTCTGGTTGTTTGCCTCTGTCTGTCTGTCTGTCGCTGTCTGTCTGTCTCTCTCTCTCTCTCTGTTTGTTTGTCTCTGTCTGTCTCTGTCCGTTCGCCTCTGTCCGTTCGCCTCTGTCTGTCTGTCCCTGCCTGCCTGTCTCTGTCTATCTGTCTCTTTCTGTCTGTCTGTCTATCTGTCTTTGCATGTGTGCATGATCAAACAAAAAATTCCATATGGCTCCACCTGATTTATGTCTCTTTATGACACAGTGATCTTCGTCCTTTACAAGATCAATAAGATAAGTACTAAGAGGGAAAGGGGTTAGTTTACACGCAGTTCACCATCATAAAAAAGAATGACAGTAAATTTGAAAAGAAACAAAAAGTGACATATCAAAATTTCATGAAAATAACATTATAAGTTATTGGATATTGCTAGCATGAAAAGAAGATTATAAGACACTAGATATTGCTAGCTTCCTGTTAATCTTCCACTCAATTTTATTGATCCAAATGATGACAGCATCCATACGCAAACTGTAGAAGAGCGGTGGATGCTTGCCAAGAGGAAATTTATGCTACAATTTGGAACTTGTGATGATTTTTATTTACATTATACTTTCATGAGCAGATGTAGAGAAACAAATTTTGAGATCATGATAAAGTATTCACAAATTTCATTACATGCATTAAAGACTATGTTTTCCTGTAAATATGATTGTTTTCATCTTACATGAAAACTATACATATATTTTATATGTATGAGGTGGTACAAAAAAATTCCCGGACTAGTTCTGTAGTGCACCAACAGATGGCAGCACACAAGCGCATGTGCAGTGAGAGCTAGCAGTAACCTTCATGAAGCAGTGTGCCAAGTGACATCACTGTGTTTACTTTGCAAGTTGTGAAATTTGTGTTTTTGTGATCACATGAATGCTGTAGCCAGAAATTTCATCATACACAGGAACAATCAGCCAACATGAAATTTTGCATTAAACTTGGGAAGTCTGCTACACTGACATTGAACATGCTTTCAGAAAGCTTATAGCAACAAGGCAATGGGCTGTACATAATGTTTCAAGTGGCATAAGCACTTCAAGAGCAGAAGAATGTCCCTAGAAGACAATAAGTGATCTGGAAGACCTGCTGCCACAAGTGTCATCTCCTGGAAATGAGAAAATTCATCAGCTTGTGCATGAAGATCATCAGAGGACGATATTGCTGATAGCGTTGGTTTGTCTTATGGGCCTGTGCAGGCAATTCTAACATCTGAATTGAACATGCAGCATGTCTCTGCCAAGTTTGTCCCCCACCTGCTGATTGCTGAACAGAAAGAACATCATGTCAAAGTCTGTCAAGATCTCTGTAAGCATGCTACTGTTGATCTGACCTTCATAATTGAGGATCAACACCAGTGATGAGAGTTGGGTCTATGGGTATGACCCTGAGATGAAGCAGCAGTCATCACAATGGAAGAGCCCTTTATTTCCACAACTGAAGGAGGCACAATAGAGCTGCAGCTCAATCAAGAGAATGTTCATTGTTTTTGTTTTTTTTCAACATTTGTGGTATTATGCATTGAGAATTTGTACTCTGGGGCCAGACTGTCAATGAGGGTTCTACTACAACGTTTTGAAGTATTTGAGGGAGGACATTCAGCGAAAAAGACTGGATCTCTGGAGCTCAAAGAACTGGATTCTTCATGACAACAATGCACCCTTTCACTATTTTCTCTTCACTTGTGAGGTTCTCATCAAAAACAACTGGGCACCGCTTCTGTACCCATTCAATTTGCCAGATTTGGCATCTGTCAACTTCCATCTTTTCCCCAAGATGAAAATGCAGTTCAAAGGTCGCCATTTTAACACAGTTGTCAATATCCAGAGCGAATCGCAGAAGCTCCTCTACTCGCTTGCAGAAAACAACTACCAGGCCAGGTTCCAAAAGTGGCAGGACAGATGTATTACTGTGCAAGATGACTATTTCGAAGAAGATGATGTTAAAACTTAGTTAAATAAGTTACTTTTTATTAAGCATAGCTAGTCCAGGAACTTTTTGATACTACCTATATATGTTCTTTATATTGGTTATGTCACATACATTGTTTACAAAAAAATTATACAATTATACAATTCCAATTTGTATCACAATTTACTTTTTTTTAGGACAATTTACTTTCACTTTTCTTTTACAATGGTCAATGCATATAAACAAGGAGCTCAATATAGCTGATTGCAGACCCATTAAGGCAATGCCCAAGCATAGCAAGTGCAAAGATTGAAACCAGAAAAAGAATCAAAAGTATATACGTGTATGTATGCAGGTGGGCGTGTGCTTGAGATTGTGTGTGTGTGTGTGTGTGAATGTGGAAAATAGTAAATGCTGATAACTAGAACAAAGTGATTTCACACCAGTCTTAAAGTGAAACAATGACTAATTAAAACTGAAAAATGTATTTTTATTTACCTTGGCCGTTAACATCAACCGAAATACCTTTTTCAAGTTCAGTGATACCTTTCCTGTAGAATTCTATTGCTAACTCCTTACGGCCTGCAACAGATAAAATATTAACAATATAAATATTAGAACAAAAAAGAAAAAAAATCGCTCATTATCACAAATCAAACTTTTGTAGTAACATAGTGAATATCTGAAAAAGTGTTCTTCCTACCATGCCCACCCTACATAACCAGAAATGATATCACATTAGCAATGTTATAACAACTGTCAAAAGAAAACCATTTCTTTCTTTGTTCTAACAGGTCAACAAACAACCCACTGAGGACTTCCTTAATAAGTGGTATGTTATTGTGATCACCCCAGTTACAGATCAGTTCTTAATTGATCAGCACTTGTGGAATCTGAACTCATAACACACAGGATTATAACTGTGTATATTACAAAGTACACTATTGTTTCTGGCACTCCACTGCTTTGGGTAAAAAAAGTTCAACGAGAGTTTTTAGTAACAATATAACTATATGGTTTGGCATTCAGTTCCACTGCATGGTACCTTGAGCAAGTGCCTTTTGTTTTAGCCTTGGTTGATGAATGCCTCGTGAGTGAATTTGGTAGGTGGAAACTATGTCAAAGCTTATCGTGTGTGTGTGTGTGTGTGTGTGTGTGTGTGTGTGTGTGTGTGTGTGTGTGTGTGTTCCTCATTTATATATCCATTTTCCTATGCTTGCATCGGTTGAATAGATCTTCTCCAAAAGTAATAACCTGCCACTTGTTAAGGCCCTGAGGTCACCTTTCACCAATTCTGCCTCTTCTACTAGTTCCTTCTACTTGAACCATTAGGCAATTCTATACCCAACTGCTATTCTCCATACACATCACAAGGCCTGGAACTAATGCAGTCTCATCTACAAAACACAATGTCTGATTTCTCATATAGCAGGTTTTCATCTCTGCTTTCTTTCATGTACATTCACATTGCACATCAAGTGCAATACTCTCTTCATGTTTCTCTAGCTTTTCTTACATTCTCAGCATTTAGCACCTGTCTCAGAACCATGCAACATCACAGTTCATACACAAGTATCTATCCTTCAGTCTAAATGAACGCTGTACATATTTAACATATCTCTCTCTCTCTCTTTTGTATCTTCTAATTGAAGCTCATCTCCCACTACTGCCCAGTTTCCACTCCTAATATATATCCTTCAAACAGTCTAACAGAGTGAGAAATCATTCATTAAGAATGAAATGTCAACAGAAGTAAAAGCACCTGAAAAATCTTTCACTGTTTCTCTTGTTATATTTTGCTATATCTTGCTGCTACATTTTGGATATAGTCACCTCCAGTCCTAATTCATGGCAAGCTTTATTCCATTAATGACATCATTTGCTGCAAATTACAACCATATTTCCATCTCAAATGAAACCTTGACTCTGTTGGTCCACACTTTATTCTACACACCTTATCTACTCCTTGCTTATACAAACCAATAAGGGATCTTTGACAAAGTTATTTGTCCTGCTAGAAACAGCAGCCAAATTTTTCTCAACCAAGCTAATACCTATAAAAGAAAAGGCCATATTGGATAATGTAGCCCTAGATATGCTATGGCATTTTGTACACTTTGTTACTATTAGTTTGTTGTGTTACCCATTAGGCCTTTTGATGTTGGTACCTGCTCCAGACTAGCAACATTTTTTTGTGGTTTCCAACAAATTCAGCATTGAAAAACAGGTCACTGCTTTATAACATGAATTCCTGTGTTAGGCCTTAATAATTATAACAAATAGACAGAGGCAGGAAAAAAGAGCCCAGGAGAACACCTACCTGTATATTTAATTTTTCACTGAATTAGATTCTAAACCTAAGATTGATTACAATATGGTTATGCATAGCTTGAACTGCTCTCACAAACCATTTACATACTCATAACTCCTCAAGTCCTACGAGACTATAGAGCATAGATCCTACAGAAAAACCTTCTTCAGCATAATGAATGCAAAATAATGTGGTTTTTGCTGTTAACCCTTTAGCAGTTATTGGCCATCATATCCAGCCAAAATATTCTACCTGCTTTGTGTTCAAACTGGCCAAATCTGGCCCCTCACACCTACCCTACAATGTCATTCTAAATTAAACTGCCATGTTATCAGAATCTTTAAGCTACAAGATAATTCATGATTAATTCAAAACAATGTGAATAAACAAGCATTGCATTTAACAGAATAATCTGAATGCTAAAGGGTGAATCAAAAATTTATAATCATTAAATTTGTTGTTATTAATTAAAGGCTTATGTAATTATCTCACTTGAAATACAATATTTTTGGTTTCATATCTCAATCCAAACCCAAAGACTGAGACAATAGCGACTTGGTCTCTTGATTGTATAATTCAGTTCCTACCACAAAGGTAAAGCTTATTGTCATCAAAATAAACCTTTAGTAGAAATAGTACATCTGTAGTTCCACCTCCCAATACAAAACCAAACTATATCTTAAGCATCTAAACATCATCTTGTTCTGACATCACCATGAAAGTATAAACTGTTTTTATGGCACAGTTCTTTAGTTTTAGACCTCAGTAATTTCTTCTTTCTAGTCTAGTTCTAATTCTTGTAACAGTCAATATATTGAAACAAACTGACATTTAACTTCTAGAGAGAGTGAAGATTCCAGCAGGAATGGACAAAAGTCAGTGCTGGTCTGCAATTATGTCAAATATCCTTCAATGAGAATCTGCACAAAAACATTTCTAACACAACATAACTTGTATGCCTGAATGTTACTGTTCTGTCAACACTTCACACATCTATCCTCACAACTATATTACTCTCTCTCTTGGTCATTTTACTTTATAATATCATTTAACCCTTAAGCATTCAAATGTAATATCCATTTATTCACATTGTTTTTAATTAATGTTGTATGTTGTGGAAGGATCCTGACCACCCCCAAAAGTGGACTGATGCATTTCAATAAAATAAAGAACTGTCAGGTTGACAGTGAGCAGTTGACAGCATTGATCATTCACATTGGATTACTGAGTTAGTTTAATATCGGACCTACATTTGGCATAGCACAGGGTACATTCTGTGTGAACATATTAATTCTGTGAAAGGTTATTCTAGATAATCATATCCAAATATTTATTTGGGTAATACTATTCATACACCTTTGTGTACACCCCAATGTCATCATAACATTATTGGTGACATAATGTATTATTATCTCATAGCTTTAGAATGATATTGTATGATATTTAGAATGATATTGTATGATATTTAGAATGATATTGTAGGGTTTAGAATGATATTGTAGGGTTGGAGTGAGAGGCCACATCTGGCCAGTTTTAACATAAAACAGGTAGAATATTTGGGCCAGATATGGCCAGTTTAAATACTAAAGGGTAAAATTTCCTAAAATGCCTGGCATTTCATGGTATTAGAAATATTCTTCATAACATAGTTCATTCTTATTGAACCACAGCTTTATTAGCAACATTTTTAGAAGTTATACATTAAAAAAAAATGAGAGAATGTTGATTTATATCTGTTAGACCCAATTTGTAGTATAATGGCATAGTAGATGGATTCTTCCCAAACACACACTTAATGTTCTCAGGAATAAAATTTTATTTTATTTATATGTGATTAAGCACTGATAATACTTGCAAATTTATCATCATGTTTATCTAAATATCTTGTAAATAACTCACAAGTATTCAAAATAAAAATCAATAGGTGTGTTTTTTGTATTTCAAATATACATAAAATTTTCAAGACAAACAATAAAAAAAAAACCTTTCGTAGTTAATTCTCCATGGTTGCATAATTAGAATAGCTTTTGCAAATTTGGATAGTGATACATTGTCAAAGGCAAATGTTTTAGCAGCTCCTATTGCTAACCAGTAAACCATGAACAGTAAATAGCACCAGTTTTCCCTTTGTTGATTAGCAATCAGAGTCCATATTCTTCACTGACTAACATGTGATTAGCAGAGTTCAGCAGACTGACGTCTGCATGGAAAACAGCCATGGGTAATAGTTCAGGACAAAAAATAGTGGTTGAAGTATTTAAACTGAAGTTTTGTGGGTCTGACACTGTAAGAATGACATGAAGAGAGTTCAGTTGATCAGACGGTACACAGCTTACTACATTCAACACACTGAAGGAATGATAAAGTTTGCCCTGCCAAACTTTATACATTCACTATTGGTCACAGAATGTCAGTTAAAATTCTGCCAATGAAACCTAAATAAATTCATATTATTGTCTTGATTGCTATTTCTAAACTTCTTCACATCAAAGATCCAACATCATTTTAACATACACTTTTTCCATGCTAGCATGGGTTAGACTTATTGAGGCAGTTTTTCAACAGCTGGGTGTTCTTCCTGTTACTAACATTCACTTGATTCCAAATAAGGTACTATCATTCTGATTATTCGAAAAATGATCCAGCCAACAGGCAGACATCACTTTGGAGAAGATGTAAGCATTGGACAAATAACCCAACTTCAGTCAACACAGATAGAGGACAGAACATGTTCCTCCTACACTCACCAACATATTGCTACAACCTTCTTGTGCAAAACTTTATTTAGGCTAACAGCAGTACTTGAAAATCACATTATTTTAGGAGACTAACACAGTTAATATATTTAAATGTCTCAATCATTGTCATTTCAACACAATACGAACCACATCAATTAACATTGTTTAAAACAACTGATATAGCTAAATGCTCTAATTATTCTTTGATTTCTGTTAATTTGCATCTAATACCAACCACACTATTCTTTAATTCTTTACTGATTAATTTCCTACTGAAATACACAGTTCATATGTTTCAATTAATTTTGAAAATAATCAAGAATTTGTGAAGATATAGTAAAATAACTGACTGTCATTTACTGGTTGCTGTTTAGCCCAAGGTTAGCTTTCATCCAGCAAGATCTATGAACAGAAGTGTTTTAACCCTTTAGCATTCAAATCATTTTGTCAAATGTAATGCTTATTTATCCACATTGTTTTGAATCAATCATGACTTATCTTGTAGCTTTGAGATTTCAATGATGTGATAGTTTAGTTATATATAGAATGACAGTGGGGTAGGTGTGAGAGGCTGGATCTGGTCAGTTTGAACATAAAACAAATAGAATATTTTGGCTAGATATAGCTGGTTTAAATGCTAAAGGGTTAAGCTGTGATCACCACTTCATAAAGGCATTGTGTAAACAGGAACAACATTATCCTAGATCATGGCAGGGTATGATTTGAGGGAGATTTGGCTGCCATAATGTCAGGAAATCATTGATTCAAGGATACGCTGGTATATTGATTTGATGTTTGAAACATAACAAAATTTCTTTTAGATAAAATATTATATAAGATCATTTTGTTTCAAAGGAATAGAGCTGATCTGGTGTTATTTAGCATCAAAAGGGTTAATTAACCCTTTTTTAAATTTAGATTATTCTGTCAAATGTAATGTTTATTTATTCACATAGTTTTGAATTTATCATACATTATCTCAGAGCTTTGAGATATTGAATCATATGATTGTGTATTTTTACGATGACACTGTAGGGTAGGTGTGAGAGGCCAGATCTAGCTGGTTTAAACTTAAAACAGATAGAATATTCAAACCAGATGTGGCCAGTTTAAATGCTAAAGGGTTAATACTGAATATTAATTCAACATCAGTTTTCACAATGCTACTGCCCAGCCTCTCTGATTTAAAGCCACTGTAGCATTTTATGAAATGTTTCCATTCCTGAAGTCTTGAAAGGATTATAATATTAGAGATGAAACAGAAGGCGTAGCAAGATTTTAGCTGATCATCTTGTTTTCAATCATTTAAAAATTTAACTTCTAGTGTACCTTTATTTCAAAGTCAAGCCGCATTTCTACTGAATTATCAAGATTTTTCTTAATTTCTTTTGATTACATTCCGACAGCTTGAAAAATAATTATCAGCCAAAACATTATTTGAGTCTTAATACCTTTCTGAAAAATAAACAGTAAAAAAATTTCAAATTTGTTTGGGTGGAGTTCAACATAGCTGAGATATTGCATCAGGAATCCTCTCTCAAGTGAATGCCCTACCAGACATTATTTGATCAAAGCTTTAGATTATTTCAATGTAATCTTTCTCCAAGAAACTTGAGAGATGTCAGTTTAATCTCCTTAGTAAAGCATTTTAAATCCTGCTTGGTTAATATATGGAGATTTCATGACCTGAAAATCTACATTCATAATTAAAAAATCAATTAAAAATCATGAAATTATGAAATGGATGATTGAGATTTTATTTTTATAAAGAGTGGCTAATGTAACTCAACCTGACACAACCTATTATTATTATTATTATTAAGGCAGTAAGCTAGTAGAATTGGTCGCACACTGGTTGAAATGCTTAGTGGCATTTCCTTGTCTTTAAGTTCTAAGTTCAAATTTCACAGAAGTCATCCTTTCAGGGTGGATAAAATAAGTACAAATTGATTACCGGTATTAATGGCCTTGTGCCAAAATTAGAAACCATTAGTTATTATTATTATTGAGTGAGAAAGCAGTGCATGCCATCAAAGTGATACTGGGGTAAAATATACAAACATCATGACTACCCATCATGACTACCCATCATGACTACCCATCTGATAAGGATACACCAAGCACATGCATCACAACCATATGTGCGTGACATGGTGATCTCGTATCAAGAGAAACAAAACATGACCTTACAAGTGGGGCCATGTTAGAATTTTCTTCAGATCGAGTAGCCCATCCCACTCAAAAGATCACTGAAGAAGGATTGTTTAAGGATGTTGAACGAAATACCCATGTCTGCAAAGGTGAATTAATCAAACCCCAAAGAAATCCTCTCAACACATGGCTATGATGCTCCTCCACTACTTCTGCTCATGATCAGAGATGCACACATCATCAGCCACTAAGAGACATGCTCAACTGGTTAAGGTCTGTTATTGTTATTAACGGTGGTGGTGGTAGTAGTAGGAGGAGGATGAGGGCAGAACCATTAGCACACTAAACAAAATGCTTAGCAGTGTTTCATTAGTCTAGTTTTAAAGTCTGACGAGGTCACTTTGCCTTTCATCCCTTCAGAATTGCTACAATAGGTACCAGTCAAGTATTGAGAGAGATATACCGTAAAAACCCATGTAATTTACGCACATTTTTTCACAAAAACAAGAATAAACTTTAGGGGGGGGTGTAAATTACACGAGTAGATCATTTCCAGAATTTTTTTAGAAATCTTTTTTGTCAAAAAATGATGTACAGGAAGTTAACTCATTCAATGTCGGTTTTTACAGAAAAAATATAATAAAGTTGACTTTATTTATGCTGGACACTATAATGCTTACTTTTTCTGTATAAATCTACTAAAACCATTAAATGGTTAACTACTTACATTGCTTGGAGTTTCTACCTATCGCAATGGAGCCCTGAAATTTCCTTAAATAGATCAGTTTTGTAGTAAAGATTGTTTGCCAACATAACATGGTAGTCCTGTTTTAGGACAAATGTTGCTGTAATTTAGTCCCAAGAGACACCGTTTCCAACTGGCTATACGACACGATCTGTGTCCTTATATTTTCAAACAAGGGAATCTAGCACCCCCACTCAGTTCAAAACAATATCTGTGTATTGTGATTTCTGGGTTATTTCTCTTCATCAGCACAGAATAATTGTTCGGCTAGAGGTAGCACTGCCAAATTCCAGTTTGAAATATATAGTTTTCAAAGTGACAACTAGTCACTGATCTATAAATTAGAAAATTACTATTTTAAAATCTCACAATGTGAGAAATTGGGAAAAGAGTGTATTGATCAGGTTTAGCAAGGTACAGAATTATGTCAGTGAGTTGAGAGAGAAATGTAAGAGACAATAGGCTTTGAAATCAGATTGAATGCAAAATGTAATTATACAGAATGTAATCAATTAATTAATCAGAAATTAATTAATATAATCTATAATGTATCAATAAATTTTTAGTGGATCAAATCAATGACCTTGCTTTTGATTTCCTGTTCAGTGCTTGATTCATATTACTAATGTATACTGTAAGAGCATCAAAGTCACAACATCTTTCATTTCTGCAGTAAACTGGTATCAATACAAAACTTACTACAGAAGTAAAAATTTTAAACAATTTGGCACTTCATCATATGACATAGCTGTGTGGTTAAGAAGTTCACTTTGCAACCAAGTGATTTCAGGTTCAGTCCTACTGCATGGCACCCTAGGCAAGCGCCTTCTCCTATAGCACCAAACTAACCATTGCTTTATGAGTGAATTTGATAGACGAAACCAGGGCTGTGGAGTCGAAACAAAAAAACTTTGACTCTAACTCCTCTACTATTGGCATCTCTGACTCTGACTCCTCTTTATGTAATTAAGTGATTGTGGTCTACATATCTCATAAAGCATATGCATACGCTTGTACTTGGAGTAGGCCTATAGGTTATAACTGGTTTATATTAAAGAATAAAGATATTGTGAGTCAGAGTCAGTATAGTCTTACCAACTCTGACTCCAACTACCCCTTAATTGTTTCCGACTCCACAACTCCAACTCCAAAGCTCTGATGGAAACTGTGAGGAAGCCTATGTGTGTGTGTATATATATATATATATATATATATATATATATATATATGTATGTACGTATATAAGTATTATGCATGCATGTGTTTTTGTGTCTCCACCATTGCCCAACAACCAGAGTTGGTTTGTTTAAATCCCCATAACTTAGCAGTTTAGTGACAGAATAAGTATCAGACTTAGTACTGGGATTGATCAGCTTGACTGAACTCTTATAGGCAGTGCCACTGCATGGCTGCAGTCCAATGACTGAAACAAGTAAAGAGAAAGAATAAAAACAAAACAAAAAAACTAAACAATTTCCAAGACATAGGTTTAATCCAATTAACAAATTAGACGCCTTTCATATTGAAAACCAGAACACAGACAATAAGCTAACAAGGGAGCCTCTAGGTGGTTACTCAAGTAGTTAGAAATAGCAATCAAATTTCTTTCCTTCCAACCACACCTACCATCTTTTAAAAAAGAAAAAGAAGACACTAAATAATGTAGTCCGAGATGCACTTTATATTTTATACACATATATGAATCTAGGCATGTATGTATATATATATATATATATAATACAAAGAATATATATACATGTATACACACATATATGTACATACTTACATCTACATGTGTATATACATGCATATCAGGGTACAGGACGTTAGAACAATAAACTACAGACAACAGAACGAACACATAGGAAAACGGAAAGCCCCTTGGAATATCCCTTCATCAGCTGTCTCTATTCTATATATATATATATATATATATATATATATATATATATATATACGTATTTATATGTATACACATACACATTTATATACACACGCATATATATATAGATACTTAAATATATATATGTACATATGCATACATACAAATACACACACACACGCACACATGGAAGAGTCATGGTTGGAATTAAGGAAGGGTATTGGGGGTGTTTAAGCAACAGCAACAAATACAAACCCAACCACAAGAAGTAGGAACACAAATGCAAC
Source organism: Octopus bimaculoides (assembly GCF_046866305.1). NCBI lineage: Eukaryota > Metazoa > Mollusca > Cephalopoda > Octopoda > Octopodidae > Octopus > Octopus bimaculoides. The sequence goes on along the minus strand of NC_142944.1, from coordinate 21,342,159 downwards.
ACAAAAACAAAGACAGAAGCATAAGAAAAAAAAAGCAATAAAAAAACCCACAAAAATAATTTTAAAATATATAACGGAAATACTGGTGTAGCAGATGTTAAATAAAAACAGCACTCCCACCATGCCCATCACCACCACCCTCCTGTTACAGGGGGAAAAATTGCCTCATATGTTGTTGCACTGTTATTGAAAAAAAAAAAACAGTATTCAGCAGCATTAACGGTATGTCATTAGAGAAGAGTGAAGAGAGCAAGAACATAAATAGACCCATGGAATCAATGAGGAACAGGGTGGAGGTGAAGGGGGGGGGGGGGAATTTGTTCAGTTGTGGCAGCGGCAGCAGTGGTGGTGGTGGTGGTGCTGACTACAAGATTTTCCCCACTTTCCCCCACCGCGCCCTTCTGCAGTAATGAGATTCTATCTACAGTGGAATCGGTTTGGTTGCTAAGCAATGATGACTCACACTGAATCAGTAATTCAATAATAATAAAAACAACAACAGCTAAAACAACAAAACAATAAAATAGATAAAATAAATAACAACAAAACACACGCACACCCGACAAAATATCAAAATCTGAAACAGCAACTACAACTGCTAATAATAATAATAATAATAAAATATTAACGATAATAATATTAATAATGCAATAAAAGAGAAACATATATATATACAAAAGTCACTTAAAAGCTTGAAAGTACTTGTGAAAGTGCATTGAAGTACGAATTTGAAATTTCACTCTAATGTTAAAGCTAATGCACTGTTCTAAGTGGGTTTCCTGAGTGAAGGTGATAGAAACATTGAATGTGGTTGTAAGGTAAGATACATAACTACAAGGAGAGGAAATATATATATATATATATATATATATGCACATACATTATAT